>NC_133783.1:27887194-28021161 GCF_003597395.2 Chelonoidis abingdonii
TGGAATAGGGGGATAGCTGTAACAGACAAGAGTATACACATTTTGGGGCAGAAATTTTGTCGCTGTCTAGGATGCTCTACCTCTTATCTGTTTTAAAACACCATGTTCAGCTATGGCACTATACAAATAATAATGTTAGGAAACTGTCAGTTTTTTAAATGGGCATGTGAAAAAAGACAGCTAAAGCTGACTTCACCCTCGCACTAATTCATTACCAAATATGCACACAAAAATTATAAAGGCAATTGCAATACAGGCTTTTGGGTACTTTTGGTCATCTCTAGGAGCAAGGAAGGAAGTTTATTTTCCATGTATACCTTGCACAATTGGCTAGGTTCATTGTCATTTTTCACTTTCCTCTGACATAAGGGAATGGGTGCTGCCAGGCTAGATGGATAGATTGATCAAGAATGGCAAATCCTATGTTATTATGGCTACACCTATCTCATAAATACGCATATTATTATCCTGACTGAATTTTGCTCACTTTAAAGAATATCACTGAACACTTGGAAGGCTCTTGGGCATCAGTCTACTTACATTCTTAGACAAAAGCTAAACAATGATTTTCTGCACAGGAAACTGAATTTCTGCTTTGTCCGAATATTATAACATATGCATTTTGATAACATATATCAAATATTAATGTATTTAAATATATTTAAATTAAGTGCAATGTATTACTTTCCAAAAAATATTTATTTCCATATTAACTTGATACTGTAATTACCTTTCAAGTTTTGTAATTATAAATAATTGCACAAGTTAGTCATTTTTTACAACCTAAATCGACCTCTTTAGAATTCAAATACAAACAATACACTGAAGTAAGACAATATAATTGATATATGAAAGAAACCTGGAATTGTTCAATGCCATTTCTGAGAGACATTAGAGCAGAATTCATCACAGATCAGAAATACTGAACAAGACTCAATGACAGTGGCATCAAGTATCATAAAAATATCAAAAGTGAAAATGTCTGCTAGCATCAGAGACAAACACCAGGAGATCTAATTTTTAAATTCTACTCTAGTGTGTTACCTATTGACCACAAAAATCATAAAATCAGAATAAAAACACAGGAAGGACTGAAGCCAAACAATGTGCCCCCTTTTCTGATCTTGAGAATTTATACGAGCTATGTCCACCTGACCTTTACTCGCTGAACCAGAAGGAGGCAGAAACCTCAGAGTATCCCTACCTTAATAAGGGAAAGTTACTTCCAATTCCCATGGATGATGATCAGTATGATCCAATAAGGCAGCTTCTTATTGACATATTCCTTCCAATTGTACCCAGTTCAGCAGGGTTGTATTTTAAAAGCCTTGTATTCTGCAATGTATATCACAATATCTAGTGCCTTATCTGTTTTGTGTAATCTGTCCATCTGCCAACTGTGCAAAACTAGGCAAGGATTGTGAAAACTTTTGATGAATTGTTTTCCTTGAGCTTCGGTGAAGTGTTGATCAGAAATGATTATTTTGTGGCTAGGCTGTTAGTTTTGAAACTGACTGAGCTGCTTGTTCTTGCAAAAATATGGAAGGTAATCGGTTTTACAATAGACCTGAGAAAGCTAACCATTTTTGTTTGTTTTTCTTTGAATTTTGAGGGTGTATGATACTAAAAGAAGCAAAATGAATGGGTTCCTAAACTGTGCCAACAAAACCAACTAAAATATATGATCCAACAAATGTATATGGATAGATAAGGATGGTATGTGGGGTAAGCAGGGCTAGTGCAAGGAAGTTTCGCGCCCTAGGCGAAAATTCCACCTTGCGCCCCCACAGTCCTGCAGCAGCTCCCCTTTGCCCTGAGGCGCCCCTCCCATGGCAGCTCCCTGCCCCCCGCGGCAGCTTCCCACCCCCAGGCCTGGGGAGCCCTGCGGTACCTCCCCACCCTAGCTCACCTCTGCTCCGCATCCTCTCTGAGCACACTGTCCTGCTCTAATTCTCCTCCCAGGCTTGCGGCGCCAAACAGCTGATTGATGCTGCAAGCCTGGGAGATGGGAGAAGCGAAGCATTGACTGTGCGATGGAACCCCTGGGCTGCCGGCGGTGGCGCGCTGACCCAGGGATACCCCTGGGCTGCCGGTGGTGGTGCGCTGACCTAGGGGTACCCCTGGGCTGCCGGCGGCGGTGCGCTGACCCAGGGAAACCCCTGGGCTGCCGGCGTTGGCGCGCTGACCCAGGGGAATCTCTGGGCTGCCGGTGGCAGCTTAGACTCCCTCTCCCTCCAAGGGCAGCGGCTGCTCAAACACTTAAAAAAAATATTGGAGGGCGCTGCGTTTTGGCGCCCCCAAATCCTGGCGCCCTAGGCAACCGCCTAGTCCACCTAAATGGTAGCACCGGCCCTGGGGGTAAGTAATATTTGTGTAGATAGAGAAATAAATGTCTCAAGATATCCCTTACTATTTTAGTAAGACACCTCTCTATGACCAAGTTTCACTGTACTTTTGAGATACCATTATCTGGGCTGAGAAGTTCTGCAAGCCACTCTGCTTGTTCCTGGCTACCGCTAGGTTAAAGGCTTGCACAGGTAGTTCCAAGGGACAATAATTGGATTCAGTTGTGGGCAGGGGCTAAGCAGTAAAGCTACTAGATTGATTGAACCCTACAATAGGACCTCCAGAATTTAAGACTTTGGATAGGCAGAAAGGAGAGCATATTGGAGGGTCTGAAGTTGAGTAGGAGAGATGTTTGATGAAGAGGTCTCACAGAGAGGAGGGACTTGTAGTTCTTCTAGACATATAACCGGGACAGCCCATGATGTAGGGTAAAGGAGGAAGCTAAGAACTGTTGTTATTTCATAGTCCATGCTTCATCATACTGGTGCAAATCACTTTACAATAACTTTTATTGTGTTGGACACTATCTCATCAGGCATCTGACTGTTCTGAACAAATAAGGCTCAATTGTTCTCTCAGGTTAGGGTGACCAGACAGCAAGTGTGAAAAGTCGAGACATGGGGTGGGGGGTAATAGGAGCCTATATAAGAAAAAGGGACTGTCCCTATAAAATCGGGACATCTGGTCACCCTATCCCAGGTACATAGGCGTAAGTCCCACTGAAATCTTGGCCCTAATTCTAGTCTCATTTATAACCATTTTGCACTAAAGTAATTCCATTAACTTCCCTTGAGTTACTCCAGATTTACATTGGTGTAAATGAGATCAGAATTAGGCTCTTGTTCTTTTGTCAATATGCAGGACCTAAAAATGTCCAGTGATGCACAAATGTGCACTGGAACATCAAAAACATGTACTGATATTCTGGGAATACATACAATGTTAGAAATCTTTCGCTCTACTGGAACTAAGAACACGGAAGGTCCTTTCGGTATTTAATCACCAGCCCTACAAACTGCTGCCTTTGACAGCATTTCCAGTTCCTTGATCTCTTCTATATGCTACTGACACTTGTTATGGCCTGCATGGATATAGGTAAAGTTTGCTAAGAAAGTAGAGCTGTTTCTGCATACCTGCTGTTTCAGCTGAGTCCTAGAATGACACAATTTGGAGCATGCAATTATCATGGAACCCAAAGCCTGCTGTGCTGGTTCCTGGAGCTGTAATGACAGGCAACATTGTTATTATGTGCAATGACTTTCAAAAACATTCATAGGCAGTGGGCAAAGTTCCTGCTAGGATGGGATTTAGGGGACATGAATGTTTGGGAAGGGTCAGGTATTTGCAAAGACAAGCTGAAGGAGCTGAAGAAGTAATGACTAACAATATTAGACACTTCCCAAGACATTCACTCAGTTATCCATCCCAGGGGATTCTGCATGCACTGCTGTAACTCTCTGTGAACACACTTTTTGTGAACTGTTGTTGTCTTTAACAGCTAAATTCCCTTTACAGCAATATGGTTTTGGTCACTAACCACTGTAGTTTTGGCTGAATGACAGTTTCCATTATAAATCCCTGCTTTCTCATCTTTTAGCCTGAAAATTCCCATCCCTAACCTTTGTTAGAAGGCAGATTTTTTTGCAGATTGTTTTTGTTGTTGTTGGTTGTGGTTATTTGCTTTTGGAAGGGGAACAGCTGGTAATTTTGGGGAAAGAGAGGAGAGCTGGAACTATATGTCCTGTGTAAAGAAAACATTCTTGGAAACCTTTTCTTGGTCAGTTGTACAGCTGTAATGGCTGAGAGTATAAAACTGCACTTAAGCACCAGAATGGCCTTGAGAAATGAGCAGTACCCATAATAATAGCTGTTGAAGTTAGTGAATATCGATCTGTCATTAGATAGGCATATAATACAATCATGATTTTAATTTTTTGTGTTCAGTGATTGGATCAATATTCATATGATAAAACACTATTGAGTGCATAAAATATATATTTTCAAAAACTTCATTATAATAGGCTTCCCATACACAATGCTCAGTTTTAGTGGTACCACTTGCTCTTTGGGATATTGACCCTGTAGCGACAGTTTATAGAAAAGTTTATATTATAGAAAATCTGAGGGATATGTCAAATCGCATTCCAGCTAAAATAGCTAAAAAATAAACCGATATACAAAACTACCTTTAAATAGGATTGCTTCTGACCCAACTTTGAATTTCCTTGCTTTAGCCAATTTAATCAAATTCTTAACCTTAAAAATATCTGTGGCTGATAGCTAGATCTGTTATCTGATTTCTGATTTCATATTAAGCTTTTGAACTTTGAGGTCTGCTTATGCTCTTCTTTAATTTATGGAGAGTAAGAATTATGCCCTCTCTGGGATTTCTGTGAGCCAGATTCTGCTGCCCATACTCATGTTGAGTAGCACTTTCCTTCTACAGAACGTAATGTGATCACTTGAGATGTAAGATATTGTTCAACTTAAAAAAAGGAAGCAGAATGTCTGTCTCTGGGAATGCCTTAATTCATATACTAGGAGCTCAGTCCTGCTCACATTGACTTTAGCAGTAAAAATATTGGGTCCAGTGGATCAAATTCACTGCTGGCTTATATGGGTGCAATTGTATTTACAATAATAGAGTTTCACCCACTAATGTTAATGGTAAATTGACCTCAATATCTTTGCATACATTGTTCTTCTAGAAATATTTTATGGGGATGCATATATATCCATGTCGCATAATCCTGTGCCTATTGCATGGAGAGTACACAGATACTCTGCTTGTATGTGTGTGTGTGTTTCTAATGCACTCTGAGTTGTAGTTTGGTATTCTATGCTTTAGACATAAACATACAGAGAATGATGAAATTGTTCATAAGGTCTTAATTACCAACATGAATTTTACTCGTATGTGTGAAAATACAGTCGTCTGTTTCTATATACTGTTGGCGTGACTTGATACTGCCCCCTAGTGTTCAGATGCTTCTCATTGATGTTATTCTGTGGGAGTATTTAATTTTTCTCCCAATTATTTTTATTGGAGAGATTTGTGGCATATTGGGGGAGTGGGGAGGGGACTTTGAATGGACTGAACATTTTAAGATCCCAGAGGGAATAATACATTTTTTTTTAGCAGACTCTGATATTTCAAAATGGATATAGGTTAAATAGTTGTAATCAATCATATGTACTCAAACCAACTTATAATTACATGCAATTAGATAATATATCTGGAAACTCATTTAGTGTTTATAAGATCTTAGGGTTTTTTATGTACAGAAGAGCAACAGAATATTTGCATTGGGGGCATATCCTTTTAAATAAAGTCTCTGTCTCAGTGGTGGGCAACCTGCGGCCCATCAGGGTAATCCATTGGCAGGCTGCAAGATAGTTTCTTCATATTGACCATCCGCAGGCACGGCTGCCCACAGCTCCCAGTGGCCACAGTTCACCATTCCCCCACAAGTGCTTCCTGGATGAGTTCCTAGTCTGCAACAGTTCCTCCCCTGATGGTTCCAGGGGGAAGCTATAGACCCTCTGGCACCTTTCTTGAGAATGCTTCATTGTTTGGCGTAAAAGAAAAAATCAGATAAATGGAGCTTGCTGTCATTGAACAGCTGAGGGGCAAAGGCCTCTCCCTTACCAAATGTGGAAATGCAAATCTGCTGGACTCTATTGGCCCAGCCTGTATCACTAAAGTTAATAGGATTTTTGTCATTGACTAACAGCAGCAGAAGCAGGCAATAAAGAGCAAGTACCTCAAAGCTTTCTGGCTTGTCTTAGAAGTATTGCCATAGGGCGACATGTGGAAGACAAATTAAATACACTGGGCTAGTGCATGTGAGCATGGTTCCCACCAGTGACTAGACCCAACAACTATAGAGACTACTAATGTGCCATGGCTAAGGGAGTTTTTGCTTAGTGCAAATGACATTGTTCTGTGGTTTTGGTGCTGACAATCTCAAATTCAGTCCTAGCTGGTGACTGATGGTGAGGGTTCCTTACATAAACTGAGTCTTTGTAATAGCAAAGTCTATAGTGGTTACCTCCCTATTTTAAACCTGAAACTACTAAACCAGTTTAGCAGTAGCTGGCTGTTTGACATAGACTCTCTGAGGACTGACTGTGCAATTCACAGTACACAAAAGGGACTTACTAGTAAAATGTATGAGGGAAAACATTCCTCAGTAATCCACCCACAGTACAAAATCTTTCCTGGTTCTTGTGGAACACAAACCTTTACCAGTGGAAAATATTTAGAATTAGTCTGTGTCGTATCAAAGGCTTTTATCATGATGGCAAACCTAGTTTACTCTCAGTTTCCAGGTTAGCCTCAGTTTTCATGTACATCACCAGAACCAGAAAACATGAAATCAGATGACATACCTTCATTCGTAACAAAACTGGTAAAACCCAAAGGTGATTAATTTTACAAGGTTAGTATTTATTAAATTTCATTATCTCTGCTGACAATTTGTCTCATCTGGCTTGAGCGTTCTAGTTGCAGAACTGGTCATTTTTTTAACTTAAGTTGCCAGAGTTTTTCAGCTGGGCTTTCTGAAAGCTGGATGATTTGGAGAATACTAAAATCTATGAAGTGGTCTTGTAAGGATGGATCAAACTCCTGCTTTTTCTAGACAGTCTGGAAGTTATTCTGAATTATCTGTTCCCCTTTTTTCTGGAAGAGTACATCATTGGAAGTTCAAGGTAGGTTAAAAATCTTTCTTTATCACAGCTGCATGTCTTTACTAGGCAGTAACAATAACAGTAACAACAGAATTGTGTCTTACACTAAAACTAAGTAGGGAAATGAGAATTGTCTAAATTTAGCAACGGATGTGACAATGGTACAGTTAGTTTTTCAGTTTATCAATCTGGAATCACGATCTTCATTGGATATTAACAGAAACATTAGATATGGGCAGGTTATAATTTGAAAACTGTGAGTATCATTTATTAAGATGTGTGAATTCCCCTTCATAAAAATATGGCTTTATTAGCAGTTCATTTTTTAAAAAAAATATTACTTTTGAGTTTAACAGTAGATAACTATTTATTTTCCACTGCAACCTATTAGACTTGAGGCATGAATTATTGTGTGAAATTCTATGGCTTGTGTTATGAATGAGGTCAGACTGGATGATCAGTCATTCCTTCCGGTCTTAAAAATCTGTTAATTTATTTAATGGGAATAAAGACTTCTTATTGCTCTATATGCATTATGTGTGTAATAGAGAGAACACCCAAAACCAAAATCTTAGACCAGAATACTTTTGACCTTTGGAATTGAGATTTGGCTCTAAACTTCAGACCTGCTCTGAATTTTCATGAATTTGTGGCTTTCTGTCTCAAGAATAAGGAAAATAACCCCATATTCTATTATTTAAAGGAGGGTAGGGAGAGCTCAGTGGTTTGAGCACTGATCTGCTAAACTCAGGGTTGTGAGCTCAATCCCTGAAGGGGCAATTTAGGGATCTAGGGCAAAAATCTGTCTGGGATTGGTCCTACTTTGAGCAGGGGGTTGGAGTAGATGACCTCCTGAAGTTCCTTCCAACCCTGATATTCTGTGATTTAGTGGAATAGAATGTAAGTTACTGCTTGAAGAAAAGAATATGTTCATGAATATTTATTCTTTAATTCACTTGTTCCTAATGTGGAGGAACAGCTGTATCATATAAAGTAACTACTATTAATTACTGTAGCTGATTAGCTTTTAAAGAAAGAAATAAGAATAGAATTTGGAATAGGATTGGAAAAAATTACCACTTTTTATTCTTTGAGTCAGAGTTTTAAAATTGTATTAATATTTTTTCTTAAACTAACGTTATAAGGAAAGGCATCCACAGGTGTTCCAAGATGTCTGAGGTCTCTGCAGAAGTGCTGAAGCAATTTTTATAGTGGGGGTGCTGAGATTCATTGAACCAAACTGTAAATCCTGTATATAATGGAAACCACTTCAAGCCAGAGGGTGCGGCAGAACCCAGAGGTCCCCTGGTTCCAGCACCTATGGGTCTCTGTTAAACTCAATAACTCTCAAAAGGTCAGATTTGATTGTGAAATCAAATGCTAATATCATGCCTCTGTGAAATCAGGAGTAGTTCTAGTGAAGTCAGTGCATTTTTTAATATAGTAAAATCAGTGAGAGATCAGAATCAGTTCCATGGTCCCATGGTCTTCACTTATGTCATTGTGTCTAGCTTTTGTGCTTGCTGTAGTATCAGGGCCTTCAGGAACTGTAGGGAATCTATTATACTGGCAGAGTTTCAGCACGGTGGCCCTGATATTGCAGCTGGCTCTGCATTAGCAGACCCTTGTGCATTGTATAAGCCAGTTGCCATGCTGGGTAGCTGCAAGGTCCACCTGCACAGAGCTAATTTCAGGTGTGGTGTCTAACTTTGTATTTCCTTGCTTTTGGGTGATTATAGTAGCTTTTTCATATATGGATAATTAGCAAGGCTTAACTGAACATTTAAAACTGTATACGTCAATTTTCTACTGAAAAAATTAACTAGATTCTAAAAGTTTAAACTATAGACAAAATATTAAACAAAAATAAACCAGAAGAGTAGTTGTTGCTGGATATCTAAATATTTGATTATATATCATTAAGAAAAAAAGACTTTTTTAATTGATCTTCTGACTGAAATGAAACTCATTTTCTACAAAATACATAAATAACTTTAAAAATCAAACAAGCCCACAGGAGAATACTGAAAAAAAAAAGTTTCCTCTAAACATATCAGGAAGTAGATAAATAGACTCCACTGAGACTCCACTACACTTCATCATGGAATTAGTATACTTGGTTTAAAACTAGAGATGAGATAGTGGTGGCCAGACTCTCAAGAGTGTGGATGGAGGAGTGACATGCCCGAAAATAAGTTCTGGCTTCCAGATTCTCTGATTGGGGTTGATTTAACATGTAATGTTGGGATTCCCCAAGACCCTGCAACTCGGTACTCAAAATCTCCCTTTGAGTCTGAAATTCATCTTTGAGGTGCCTTTATTTGGCATACAGCAACATTATACCAAGCTGGCCAGGCTCAAACACAGGGGAATGGATGCAGGGTACTTCACAACTCAAATGTTACACAACAAAACTTTTCCTTAGTAAAGATGTGTATAACACCTGCTTTTCTGACTATATATTGCATCACATACTTCATGATTGGCTTGGATCTAGAGAAAAGCAACAAAAATGATTAAAGGTCTAGAAAAATGACCTATGAGGGATAATTTAAAAATATGTTTAATTTGAAGAAGAGAAGACTGAGGGGGGACATAACAGTTTTCAAGTACATAAAAGGTTGTTACAAGGAGAAGGGAGGGTAGGACAAGAGGTAATAGGCTTAAACTGCAGCAAGGACGGTTTTGGTTGGACATTAGGAAAAACTTCCTAACTGTCAGGATAGTTATGCACTGCAATAAATTGCCTAGGACATGTTGTGGAATCTCCATGGTTGGAGATACTTAAGAGCAGGTTAGATAAACACCTGTCAGGGATAGCCTAGATAATACTTAGTCCTGCCTTGAGTGCAGGGGACTGGACTAGATGACCTCTCATCTAGGTCCCCTCTAGTCCTATGATTCTATGACTCTATGATGTGCTGTTCATATATAACCTGATCTCTGCATTCCTGGTTTATCTTGTGCATTGGCCCTAGTAGCAGTGTGTTCCTGCTTATCTTAGCTAGACTGACTCCACTCTAATTCTTGTTACACCTGATTTACAATTTAATTTTCCATTTACCTTCCCAGTCATGCCCACTGAGAAATGAGTGGGCATGAATAGAAGATCAGATCTTACTAAGAGAACACAAACACGCTTTCTGCCTTGAGGTTGTTGCCTGCTTTGTGTCCATGTGCTTTCTGGCAAGGACCTTGTCTTCTTTCCTGACCATAAAGTGATTAACAATCTGTTGGCTTTATTAATATTGAAGTAATAAATAATTGCTGATTTTTCACCAAACATTGAACTATTCCTCAGCTTCAAGAAAATACTTGAAGTGAGTGCTTATTGGAATTACTGGAACTCGTTTAGTTATTTCCCAGGAGAATTCAAAGGGCAGTCGTTTTAAATGCCAGACAAGTCAGGGAAGATTTTCAAAGGCTTACAGGGAAGGTGGGTATCTTTGAAGGGGAACAGGGTGCCTAACTATTCTTTGTGCCTTTGAAAATCTTCATTTGCATGTTATCTTCACAACTGAAGATTTGAGAAGCAGTGTACATAGCTACCACTTAGTTGCTATCTGTCGTGTTAGCACAGTTTATATAAAGAGCAACTCATGATGGATGTGTGGAGTCACAATTTGAATGTTTCAACAGCTTGATTTGCTGTATAAAAATAGGAATTATCTGGTATAGAAATGTTAGTTATAAATGCTTCTGGTCTGATTTATGAGTGTTACACATATATAATTGCTCTGTAAAGCAAACATGCCAATTGACTTTAGCAACACACAGAACATAAGCCATAACTGAAAAAAGGAACTTAGTGAAGAAACATGAATATTGATATTTTGTGTCAACCTTCTTATTTTTTTGCTATTTCTAAATAAAAACACTTTTTCCCTGGTTTTCAGGATGGGTTAAAAGAAACGTTACCCCTCACAGCCATGACATTTGAGGAGGACTGGAATTTCAATGTGCATCCAGAGCCATATATCCTACCTGATCCTTAGCTATATAACAAGCCAATCAAAAGTTCTGGATTAGATTTTCTGAAATATTCGATAATTTGAAATTCAATTCTGAATTTTTATTCTGAAGCCCATCTCTGTTGCTCAGCTTATTATGTTCAGATAGTGGAACTCTCTCCCATCTGGCCCTCTTCTTCAACTAATTCCCCCTCACGTTTAGAAGAAAACTTTGAAAAGACTATTTTTTAAGATGTATTTTTAGTTTTCAGAACTTCAGAATCATTCCACATAATGTAACTCTTCAATATTTTTGTTATATACTTTATTTTATAGTTATAATATTATTTTGTTTAAATTTAAATCGTAAAGTGATATGAAAAGAAAACAATTCAGAATAAAGATGGAAGCTTTTGGCTTTCCTCACACTATTCTGCTTAAACGTTGCAGCTCTTGGGGAAGGAAATGTCTGAAAACAGAAGGCCCCATCCTCAGATCTGAATGAGCAGCTTTCAACTTTAAATCAAGACTAGATGCTTTTCTTAAAAATAAGCTCTAGGAATTATTTTGGGGAAGGTTCAAGGCCTGTGGTATCTAGGAAGTTAGACTAGATGATCACAACAGTCCCTTGAGCTAATAGAATCTATGAACTCAGGAGCTGGAGGAGGAGAATGGCAAAGTGGTTGTGTGCAATATTTATGGCCCCTTGTTCCTGAGGCCAATCAGGCTCTGGGCTGTCCTAAATTTTACCCAGATGCACCACATGTAAAAGGTTGTTTCAGCAGCTAAGATTTCTAGAGTGCAGCTGTGTTCCAGCAATGTCCTTTCTCCCCCTACTGTGTTCCTCACTATGTATCTGGTGAGTCCCGTACTGATTAAATCCATTTCCTTCCCACTTTGTGCTGCCAAAATTGTGCAAAGTAGGTTAAAGCTCTATCCTGGCTTTTACAGTAATGATAATTGGAGTTTATTTCAGGCCATTCACATTGTGACATGTTAGTAGGATTCGTGGAGGTGTTTTAATCACACAATTAATAGCTGTTCTTACAAAAAATATAAAATTGAACTGTGTAAACATGGAACTATTAAAATAATACCAACAATAAGGGCAAAATAAAACTTCAAAAATTCCAAAATAGAAGGCCTAGTTTACAAAAGATTATCACTGTATAATATTTATTTGGGAAATCATATGCAAGTCATATACTGTTAATTGATTGGAAAAATTGTCAAAAAAAAGTAATTTAAAAATTGTTGCTTAGTCTAACTTTTCTCTGCAAAGTTGTAAACCTTGAAAAAGGAGCAGAGAAGCCAAGCCTGATGCTTTAACTGCTTATGAGGATGCCTCTAATACAGGCGTCGGCAACCTACGGCACGCGTGCCAAAAACGACATGCAAGCCGATTTTTTGAGTGGCACGCTGCTGCCTGCCAAGGTTCCGGCCGCCAGCCCCACTTAGTCCCCCGGCCCACCGCTCTCCCCTGAGGGGGCAAGAGGCAGAAACTTGGTCCTGTGACAGCCAAGCTTCTCCCTCTCCCACTTCTTCCCCCAGCGTGCTGCTCTCCTGCCCCTCCTCCTCTCCTTCCCTGAGCCAATCAGCTGATGGCCCTTGCGAGGGGAAGGGGGAAGAGCGGCAGCGTGCACGCAGCTCTGTAGAGGAGGCAGAGAAGAGGTAGGGATGGGGTCTTGGGGAAGGGGGTGGAACAGGGCATATCCCTTCCAGCCCACTGTCATGAGCCACTCAGGGCAGGGGTCTGGGAGCACCCCAGCCCTCTGCCCTGCCCCTTGAGCCCCCCCACTACATCCAGCCTTCTGTCCTGAACCCCCCACAGCCCCACCCCTCTGCCCTGACCCCTGAACTGCCCCACACACCCAGCCTTCTGCCCTACACCCCACACACCCCAGCCCTCTTCCCTGACCCCTGTACCCCCACACCCAGGTCTGAGGTCCCAGCTGCCGGGTACTTGCCAGGTGGCCGCAGGCCCTGCTCAGCCTGCTGCCGGCCTAGGTGAACAGAACCCCAGGATGGCAGCGAGCTGAACAGGCTGCCAGTGTAAGATCAGTATTTTAATTTAATTTTAAATGCAGCTTCTTAAACATTTTGAAAACCTTGTTTACTTTACATACAAAAATAGTTTAGTTATATAATATAGACTTATAGAAAGAGACCTTCTAAAAACATTAAAATGTATTACCGGCATGCAAAATCTTAAATTAGAGTGAATAAATGAAGACTCAGCACACCACTTCTGAAAGGTTGCCGACCCCTGCTCTAATATGTGGTGTGTATATATAATAGATATGACTGTGAAGCAACATAAAAAGTAATATTAATAGTAGAACAAATTTTAAAAGGCTTTTTTAAATGACTCTACATCAGCACTAATCAGCTGAAACTGTGTTAACACTGCATTTTACATATGACTTTATTATTTCTCATTACTAACAACTGTGATGTTGATCTATTAACAAGCAGTGGTGCAAAACAAAGTGTAGGCACCATGATGAAGATTGAACTGGTGAATAAAACTGTTTTATCACTTTCAAATACCTTTTTGAAACCCCTCCCCTCCCAAACCCAATAGTGAGCATAAAGAATCTAAACATAAATGCTGTCAAATGAAATAGTTGGCTTTATGACATAAGAATATACCAGAAGATTCATTGTGATGATCAGCCACAACAAATATTCTCTGTTTCTCTAACATCAAATAATTTTCCCTACATAAGTTTAGTAATTGCACATTTTCTATAAACACAAAAATAGTCATACTTAAAAGTGAAAATAAAGAAAAAAATAATATAAATGATGAATCCCCCCCAAGATTTGATTCAGTAATTCCACAGACTTTAGGACTAATCCTGCATGTGCTTCACGTGTTGGGCTGCCGTTCAAGTCAGTGACTCTTCTTCTGAAGAGTCCTCTCTGGACTGGACCATTTAGTTCAAAGCCGTGCTTATACTATACAAAAAGTGAAGGGAGGGTACATGCTTGTGATGAAACACTGACAAATCATCTGTTTTTATAATGGGTCTTTAATCAGGACAAATCTACTTCTCTTGCCTCCAAACTCACCCAGCCCAGCCACAACTGCCTTCTGTAAAATGAGTATAAATCTATAAAAATAATGGTAATATTACGTTTACAACTTTTTCTAAAATTCCCTAATCCTGTTTACCTTTTTGCTTGATTTAAACTGCTCCTTCACTCCAAGAAGTCCCTGTAGCTTCTTCAAGCCCTCCTTCCTATGACAGGTACACTCACCCAATCTAGAAGAGTAACAATACCACATGACAGACGTAACCAATCACAATTAATGAATGCTGCTCAAATTTCTTACTTGGAGATTGAAGTTTTGTACTAATGCACAATCATTCTACTGAGTAAATTAAAGAAGTCAACAAAAAAATAGTTGCTGAGTAAAATAAAACAGTGAATAGAGTTGAGGGAACCTTGATTTACTCATGGGCATGTTGTGAGTGGGAAAAGAGGCTAAATAAAATTATTTGCTAAGCATTCAGTTTTAACTCTGGAAAAGAACCTGACATCTGAGCAGCAAAGCCATTCACTGTTTTGCTTTCTGATACTGAAGATGAGAGGCATTTAATAAGAAAATGTATACTTGTAAAATGCTATTTTTCTTCGACATTATATTTAAGTTCCTTACAAGCTTTGAGATTAGTGAATTTTTAAACAAATTATAGGCATTCAATAAATGGATAAAACTTAAAATTCAATATATTGTCAATGGTCTCTCCCTCTGCTTGTTTGACAGTTTTTGTTCACCTTCAGGCATGCCTCAAGGGCTTCTTGTACAATATGTATGAATTAAAATGATCAGACCACCTATCTGATAAAGAAATCTAGGCTGTAGAAATCTTTCAGGTCACATTTTAGAACCCGGCCCTTTTGAGTTTTCTGTGAGCAAGACAGCTGCCACTCCTGGCTTTTTTATTGTTTTGGCTTTTCTCCAAACTAGTCTCACTGGAAGAAGTGACCAAACCAGCTTCATGCTCATCTGCTTTAGCAATGTCATATTCATTTTCATCCTGATAATATGGACAAACCCAGTGAACTCTGCCAGCTTGCTTTCTTCAAGGTGGATTAGCAACCTAGCATATCCTGTTGAATATGTGTCTATAATACGACTGGGTAGAATCTGGAAGTACAGAGGTAAATGAATAAAGCAGAGTACAGTGAATCAGGAAACCGAGTTGTCTTACTTTGTGACCACAACTGGAGTTGAGATTGCACATCACATAGTGTCAGAACCTCAGTTTTCCTTTGTTCATGTTACCGACCTGCCTCTTTTTTCCCCACTCCCAAGTATAGTCACTTTTTTTCAGAATGGGATTGGACACCTTTGTTTTGTTATGGGTTGACAAAAGAAAACATGAGTAGTGAGAGGGGGAGATATTTAATACATTTCTTTATTCCCAACAAGACACCTTGCTGAGTTCCAGTTTTGAAAACATTTTTTTGTTGAAGATTTAATTTTAATTCTAAATGTCATGCATGAAAGTATGCTGTATCTACAAGAAAATGCAAGTATCTTAGGGTCTAATTCTGCTCTCACTGAAGCCAATGGGAATTTTAATACTGACTTCAAATGTAGACAGGAGCAAACTCTTGATACTAAACGCATGTAGCCTCTATTTAGTTTAACTCAGGACAATTCAGTCAATTTTATAGTGTCCCTAGGGAGTGGGCTCCTGTGTTGCTATGGTTTTTAGATCAATAATCAGAAAGGGTAACTTTTCATCCTCTCTTAGATTAGGAGACTCTTAGCACATGAAAAATGAATACAGTGACCACAAACATAGCTACAAGTAAAATCTTGTTTATATTATAAATTATAAATTACACTCACGTGCACATCTACACAATTTAAGAGAGCCCAAGAAATAGCTAATGCTGTTACCGAAGCTATTATACAATCTGCTGGATCTCTCAATGGTTGGTTGTCGATAGAGGGGTTGGTTCCTGCTGGGGTCTTCACAATGAGGTCTTTCCTTCTCAGTGAGGTCTTCCCACTCTGGCACAACCAGGCAACCTCTTTTATCTTGGTCTGACTACACTTAACACCTTATGCATATGCATAGGGGTTCCAACCCTCCTTTTCCTTATCTGTACTTCCACATCCCATGAATTTCAGGTTGCTCTGCTTTTCATAGGTTATTCTCTTAGTTCTCCTTTGCCTTATTAACGTTTATATCAATCTGTTCCCAGGGTAACCTGTAGTCAGAACTTTCTGTGATGTTACAGTCAGGTGTCTTGGGGTCTGGGTGGATACATTGTGACATATTTTTCATTGTATTACCTATTCGCACATCCTTTACAGTAATCTTGTGGTTTTATTGGCATAGGGTTAGTCTTAGGCTGCTCACTCATGTCCAGTCTCCTTTAACCTGAGATCTAGTGTGGCTTACAGGTCTTAACCCGTAGGCCTTGCATTACAGGCTCGCTTTAGTTGTATACTTAATACACACTCATCACTCCTAAATACTTGTCAATCTTATACTCCTGTAGTCCTATCCTATTTATATCTATTCATCACACCTTGGTTATAGATGACATAATATGTGAGATCACCACAACGATAACACTTTTCAATGATCAAATTAATTAATTGGCTACAGGTAAATACTTTAAGGGCTTGCCGCTTAATCAGAAAGACATACAGCTCATCATATCCAATTGTATTTAAAATGTAACACGGCCTAAGAGTTACTCAATTTCAGTTATTATAATGAAGTTGAAAAAAGATACTATAGAGGGATCTCCACTTGCTATTTTAAAAGCAATGCAGGCCTGATCCTGGGAGGGATTGAGCCCCTTCAACTCTCATTTAAATTGAGGGAATCCATTACATCAGAGAAATCCACAGCTTCCTTTAAAGACGCCACAAAACATCCAGTATAGGGCTAAGGCTCTGGCCCTATGTTTAGACAATATGGTACTATATCGCTTTAGAAAGTAGCAAATTCATTGACTGCAGACATTTGCTGAAATGCAGGACAAAACATGTTTCCTAAATGAGCCATATTAAACCTTTTGTTGATTTATAATGGACTTTTTCTATATTTGTGAGCCTCTATTATACTGAAGAAAGATGGGGACATGAACACAGCTATACAATTTCCCATTCAAAGGTACGTTATTATTAGGACTGAATGAACTGCAATGAAAACAAACTTTGTATTTTATTTATTGATCTGTTTTTTTAAAAAAGATCTGGTATTTAGAAGTAGAAACAGAAGAAGGTGCATAGGTCAACAGACATATATGTACACAGGTCACTACACTACTCCTGAGGGCATTCTGTGCCCTCCCTCCACCCCAAAAAAATTTATGCCCACGATATCTTAAAATTTTGCAAAATTCAGCAAATTTTATTTGTCAAATAAATGTGGAGGCTCCAGCATGGCATTAGGGAGCACAGGCCACTGGCTGCACAGAGATGGGAGATCAGTATGCAGCTCCTCTGAAGATAAAGACTCAGTGGTGAGGCTGCACCCAACCCTCACACAGTGCAAGGATGGGGCCTGCCCCAGAAATGCTCTAGAGCCCTGCCCCTCCATGTCAGGGGCACCAGGTAGGCTCAGCAAGACAGGATACAAGTGTGGAGGGGCTTAGTGTGGGGGGATCCAGGTGTGGATTGAAAGAGTTCTGTGTGGAGCAATCTGGGTGCAGGCAGCTCAGTGGGGGATTTGGGTGTGGAGGGGATCTGGATGCACAGGGGCTTGTTAGGGAGTTTGGGTTCAATGGTAATGGGACTCTGCAGGGGGGTCCAGGTGAAGGTAGTTGGGGCTCAGCGGAGGGAGGGGTTATAGAGCTCAGCAGGGGTTCTGGGTGTAGGGGACTGCATGGAGGGTCCAGATGCTGGGGGAGTGGGGCTCAGTGGGGTGGGGATCCAGGAGAAGCTGGTTGGGGTTTGGTGGAGTGGGGCTTATCCGGAGGGGAGTTGGGGGGAGTCTGAGTATGGGGGAATGAGGCTCGGCAGGAGGGTTTGGGTATGAGGGTCTGGATGCACGGGGGTTGGGTGGATGAGGGAGCATCTCCCTTACACGGATCCTTCCCCTTGCAGCTGAGGAGTGATGGGTGCAGGAAGCAGGGTGGAGGGGGTGTTTGCAGAGCTTCCTGCCGCCAGGAGGGAAATCTGGGGGTGTGTCTGACCCAGCCCCAGATTCCATGCAGGGGAAGAGAAAGTCCCGTCCTCCCCAGCCCAGACTGGCAGCTGATCCTGGCACAGGGTAGGAGCTACCAGCCGGGTCGTCTTACTTTCGCCTTCTGCCCCACAGTGATTTACCTCTTTTGGCTCCCCTGGGTACACAAAACATATTGCTGGGGAGCGTTGGATGACTCTTGTGGCTTCCCTTTGCTTCCCAATCAGAAAGTCATTTTTCTATGTGGAAATAAAAAAAATCTGCAGGGTACATAAATTCTGTGCATGCGCAGTGGTGCAGAATTCCCCCAGAAGTAGTATACACATTCATGTTGAAGTAAATCTTATTCAGGAACAGAGTTTCTGATACAGTGTTGTTTATAGGTTGTTTATTACACAGATTTTTAGTGTAGTATTGTTATATCCAGACACACAAACATCTTTTGGGGCAGCACAAAATATATAAAAGTATCTAGACATGCTGATTGTAATATTGTGACAGATATGATTTCTTTGTGAGCTATAATATTCTGATGCATTTCATTGCAGTTAATATTTTGAAAATTTGTGTTTATTTTGATGTAAAGTTCCTAATGTGTATCACCAAATAAATGTTTTTAACTGGAAGGCTTAATATGGAAGGTTTTCTGCAAGTTTTTGACCACTGATGTACTGAGACCACAGCCTATTTTGGTGACCAATATTGTTTCATTGTTTCTTGTAGTCCCCTGTCACCATCCACCTCTTGTCTTATACTTAGATTGTAAGCTTTCTGGGACAGGGTCCATCCTTTAGTTTAGTGTTTGTGCAGCACCTTAGCTATTACAGTAATGCAAATAATATATTATAACATGATACTTTTGAGTAGAGATGAGTGAATTGATTCTTAGGAAATAAAAACTGGATACAACATTTGCCCATCTTGGATCAGTTAAGATATACACCCGTCCAAGGTCTTTCACTCACTTTTTTCTTCAAACTGTCTCCTTAATAGTCCCCATTGTAATCTGCACACAGACCATATAACCTTTTTCAGGATGTAATAGTGGGTTAGAGGAGATAAGATCTTCTTCACACCACTGGTGTATGCTATTTTAAAGCCTGGACTGCTACCTGAAATTAACTTGGCATTTCCAACACAATGAAATAATATACAGGAAATCTCTCATCTGTAGGTAGTGTTTTCAATTACAATAGATAAATAAGAGCTTTGATGTGTATTCCATGAATGTGGCACTACTATGTGGGGGTTGTTTTATTCTAATTCAAATCATTTCCATTTTGTTAAATCCTACTTTAGTCTTCTATCCATTAAGAAGATAGTTTCATTTTACCTTTTCTTAATAAATGTGTTACTCAGTATGTGACATGTAGATAGGGTGATTGCTCTGGTAAGGCAGCTAAATTGCACATTCCATTACTTGATACATTTATTTTTGTGAATTACAAAATGACCCTTGAAAAATTTGATACCCTTCATAAAAGTTAAAAAGGTCTCCACTGGCAAGTGCGGGGGAAAAGGATTATTACGTTATAGAAATGTATTCTTTCTTAATATCACTGCATGTTTTATTATCAAAAGATGACCTTGATATGGGAATGATCCAAATATTTCTTAATCAGATTGCATGAACTGTGAAGGTTTTTAATCTCTCCCATGTGGGGATAAATGTGAACTGCCACTCCTCACTTTTGCAAATCACATCTCCCATTTTCTTTCTTTAAAGTATCAGTCTGCCCCCATCTTCTGTGCTGATCACCTAGCAAAATGAAATCCAAAGAAATCTGAATTAATGTGATACATTGTATGAGTGTCACATTTATTCCAGGGTAGACATTAATCAATAATGAAATTTTGAATGATGACATTCTTGAGTACAGTTCTGGGAGGTGCAGTCATTTTATAATATAGCTAACATGGTTGTAACTATGGATGTGTTGAGTATTAATGAATGTTGTGCTCTCTGTTCCTTCCGAAAACTTATTAAACTGGCTTTCAAACCTGTCAGTAATCAGTGACAATCTGTTTGCACACAGTATAAAAAATAAATGACCACCTTTGTAAATACTAATATGTGTAAATCTGGTTTTACTAAGCAAGTCATTTTCAAATATGAATTTCAGGCATACTTACGGGATAATTTCAAATGTGGATAATGCGTTTAATTGTATGAAGCAAATCTTATTTATTTTTCCCCTCAGGAAACTGTAATTTAATTTACTAAAAAGGCATATGTCATCCTAGGATGTATCAGGCAAGGTATTTCCATTAGCGATAGAGAAGTGGTAATGTCATTGTATAAAGACGTTGATATAGGGTTACCAGATGTCCTGATTTTATAGGGACAGTCCTGATATTTGGGGATTTTTCATATGTAACCCTTCTGCCCCTCTGAGTTGGCAGCAACAAGGGCCGGGTTTAGTATCCAGGGGTTCCGTTTTAATAACACCATGCATAACTGGCTCGAGCCCCCACCCAGTGACCTGGGACACTTACATACCACACCCTCCTGGGCGCCTCTAGGAGGCAATATATCCCCTCTCGCAAGCATGGAGTCTGAGTGTAGCAAAATCCTTTTAATAAAGGAAGGAAACAATGCGGCATCCCATTGGAGAAACACCACAAACAGGATTATAACACAACTATAAACAAAACCTACCTCCAAGTACATTTGGCAATGTCTTTTTCCCCTTAGGGTCTTAAGTCCAATCACCCCAAAGTCCAACAACCCAAAAGTCTCTGGTCAGTGCCACCTCAGAATTCAAGAGTTTATCTGCAGAGTTTTACCCCCCAGCCTGGGTGGAAATGGGGGGTGAGAGTCCACACAGGATGTTAAGGGGCACCTTACGTGGCCAGGGCCAACTGCTCCACCTCTCAGTGGAGTTCTGCTGCAGCCTTCACCACGATCCGCTCCACCACACCAGCTCCTCCGCTCCTCCAGCTGTCCCTGCAAACCACTTCACTCCGCTCACTGTTCCGTGGGCTGCTCCAACATGCTGCAAACTGCTCCGCTCTGCCAGCTGCTTAACAGTAGGTCTTCAGGCTCCCCCACGGGTTAACACAGCACTCAGTGATCTCAGCTCAGCTCTTCCAGTGATTTCAGCTCTTAGTAGGGGAGCCGTGGTGCTGGTGCACCATTGGCCCAACATGAATTCAGCTCAGCAGTCTCTAGATGGACTCCTAATGGAATCAAAATTAGCTCTAACTCTAACAGTGGAGAGAGGAGGATGTGGCTAATTGGTGTTCCAGGCCTCAGAAGGGCCCATACCATCAAATACACACACCAGTCCCCAACCTCTCTCAATTCATGGGGTTTTGGAACCCTTGTCCCATGTTTAGCAAGTACCACCCAACTGAGGTTGAGTCATCTCTGTCACAAAGCAGTCCCACAGCTCCCCATTCACACAATCAGGGTGACAAACTTTTTTTTTTGCTCCTGCCCCAATAACAAAGAAATTGTTAAAATAACCATCCCAGTCTGCTGTGGGCTTATGCTAAGTTGGGGGTGGATGCCAATGCAAATCTTTCCACACTCTTTGAAATTCTTGAAATTCTTTCCACACTCCCTATAATTCACCACCAGATGTCAGAGTAGAGCTCATCCTGACTCTGCTTACACATATGTAGACACCAATTACCCCCGACCCCTTGTCCCAGTTTTTCACATTTGCCATCTGGTCACCCTACACTGATAAGACCTCATTTGGAATACTGTGTACAATTCCCTGGTCACCCATGTTCAAGAAAGCTGAATTCACACTGAAATTGTGCAGAGAAGAGCTACTAGGATGAGCTGGGGAATGAAGGGCCTACCTTGTGAGATGAGACTGAAAGATCTTGGATTGTTTAGCCTAGCAAAAGAGAGGCTGAGGGGAGGATATGATTGCTTTCTATAAATACATTGAGGTAAATGGAGGGTGAAGACCTATTTAAGCTAAAGTACAAAGTTGGCAGAAGAACAAATGGATGTAAACTGTCCATGAACAAATTTAGGCTAGATATTCTAAGATAGTTTCTATCAGAGGAGTGAGGTTCTGGCACAACCTCCTGATAGGAGTTGTGGGCCAAACATCTTAATTAGTTTTAAGAAAGAAAATAGCAAATGTATGAGTGGGGTTGTATGGCAGGGTTGTTTGTGAGGGTGGGAGTCAAGAGGTCACTTCTGGTTCAGGTCTGATGTTCCTAAAATCTCATGCTTCAGAGTTTCAGCCACTCGCAATCAGGGGTCAGGGAGGGAATACTCCTCCTCTACCATCTCTCCCCTCCTCCAGATTTATTCTGTTTTTCCTTTGTTTCTTTGAGGATTTTTTTTTGTCTCCTTCCTATGAAGCACCAAAGATTGCTGCAGCTAGAGATGAGACACGGAGAAGGCCTTAGATCTAAGATAGTACTGAACATCCTCTCTTTCATGTGCTTTTCTTGTTTTGAGATTATGAGAATTTCTCTTTGGTTTCCACAGCTGTGTGAGAGGAGACTTGAGAGTACCTTGAATTATGTCACGTGAAATTTTGTGATTTTTTTTTTAAATTATTATTATTATTTTTAAAATGCTCCCTTCTCTTGATTCTGTTTGAAATAGGAACATAAGTTTTCTGCATGTTGTCTCACTGAATCATAATTGATTAATCAAGCTGTTTTTACGATGTCTTGTGAGATCACTTGCTCATGAGATCTTTACGAGATCACTGAATTGTACAGAGAAGTTAAATGCTCTACAGTGAGAGAGCCCCACATTTCTCATAGGAGTTGTGATGGGTTGGATCACAGAAACCCTTTTGGGAGCTGCCACACGATGTGCCAAGACTACTTCTGCCCCCTGCTTTCTCTGCCAGCTTGAGACCCTGGCACCGTGTCTTGCTGAGCCAGACACTCCTGTCTTCTCCAACTAAGACCCAGGGTCTGAATTACTTGCCCCAAAACTGCAGATTTACCTGAAAGCAGCTAACAGAAGTGTGCTTGTCTTTAACACCCAGATGCCCACCTCGCAATGGGATTTAAACCCAAATAAATCTGTTTTACCTGTAGAAAGCTTATAGAGGGTAAACTCATAAATTGTTCGCCCTCTATCACACCGATAGAGAGATATGCACAGTTGTTTGCTCCCCCAGGTATTAATACATACTCTGAGTTTTCTTAAATACAGAAAGTAGGATTTAAGTGGTTCCAAGCAGTAACAGACAGAACAAATTAAGTCACCAAGCAAAATAAAATAAAATGTGCAAGTCTATGTCTAATCAAACTGAATACAGATAATCTCACCCTCAGAGATGCTTCAGTATGTTTTTTCCTCAGACTGGACACCTTCCAGGCCTGGGCACAATTCTTTCCCCTGGTACAGCTCTTGTTCCAGCTCAGGTGGTAGCTAGGGGATTCTTCATGATGGCTCCTCTCCTCCCTTTTTTCTGTTCCACCTCTTTATATATCTTTTGCATAAGGTGGGAATATTTTTGTCCCTCTCTGGGTTCCCACCCCCTCCTTCTCAATGGAAAGACACCAAGTGAAGGATGGATTCCAGTTCAGGTGACATGATCACATGTGACTGCAAGACTTCAAGCCTTAATTCCTCCTAGCCTGACTCACAGGAGGCCTGCCTGCAAACAGAGCCATCCAGTCAATTGCCCTGGTTAATAGGAGTCATCAAGATTCCAAAGCACCATTAATGGCCCACACTTTGCATAATTACAGTAGGCCCTCAGAGTTATATTTCATATTTCTAATTTCAGATACAAGTGTGTTACATTTATACAAATAGGATGATCACACTCAGTAGATTATAAGCTTTGTAATGATACCTTACAAGAGACCTTTTGCATGAAGGATATTCCTGTTACGTTATATTCACTCATTAGCATATTTTTATAAAATCATATAGGCAGTAACGTCACAGGAGTTATTTCCAGGTTATTCACAATTTATTCTCAATAATAGCCCTATTTACTAGAGCTGTATGATCAGCTACTCACAGTAAAATCAGTGAAATTTTACTTTTTACTAGTTTTCTACAGAAGCATGTGGTGGGGTGGGGGGAAGGAGTAAGGATGACCATGCAAGAGAAAGTTTTATTTAACAACCACCAGAAAACTGTGTACCAGAAGTGAGGGGGAGTGTGAAGAGGGTGTTTAAGTTCAAAGATTGTTATGTGTCCTCATATCTAATTGTCAGAGAAGCCTCCAAAAGGTGTGCTGGGGAGGGGAAAGCCTGATTGGTTTTAGGGTGGAAGAGAAGGATTAATGGATTGCAGGGAAGGGTCTGAAACTAAAAAAATGTTTTTTACATGGGAAGGTAAAGCATTGACAAATACTTTGATACAAGGGCCAGTATTTTACTGTAGGGATCATCTACAGAAGTAGAAAATGTTAAGAGGATCCCTTTTAAAATTTTGGCAGCAAGCCATGGTTTCACTACAATTTGTTTATGTAACTTAGAGGTTAGTCCCCAAATGACCATCTAATAATTTGATTTATAAAGTCTGCCTAGGCTTCTGCCTCCTCACTGTCAAAGGGAAAAAAGGTGATCTGGGCAATTACAGAACTGTTAGTAGACATGAGTAGTATGAAGGCTTTCGAACAAATTTTGAAGGAAAAAATAATTAAATTCGTGGAGGGAAATGAAAAAGAGGATACAATACAACCTGAGTTTACCAAAAGTAGATTGTGCCAGATTAACCTGATATTTTTTTTGAGAAGCTAACTGATTTTTTGAGACAGAAGAGATGCAGTATATCTAATATACTTGGACTTCAGTAAACCTTTTGGCATGACACCACATGGGAAATTACTAGTTAAGTTAGAGAAGATGAGCATTTGTACAAGAATTGTAAGATGTGTAAGGAACTGGCTAAAGAGGAAAAAGCAATGTTTTGTGCTGAAAGGTGAACTGTCAGACTGAGGGAAAGTTACTAATGGAGTTCCTCAAGAGTTGGTCTTGGGACCAAACTTTTAAAATGGTCATGTGATACAAAGATATCCTTTCCTAGGTACATTTTTATTTGGTTGGTTTGTATATCTGCAGAAGACATCACTCTGAATAGTGTATTTGTAGTCTATTTTCATAATTTGTCTTATTTTAAACTTGCCAGATTTGAGCAAAAGTGTGATGGATTTAACCAAGAACTCTAGAAATCCGGGAACTTAATAATTTGGGGTGGGGCGTTATTTCTAATAGAATCTCTATCTTTTCTTAAACAAACCTTCTTTTGTTTTATTACAAGTGTTATGCGTTATACAGGAGCGGGGGCTGGTTAAGACAAAGCTGGTAAATTGGGGTACATGCTTCTTTGGGAACAGAAGATTTGGCATTTATTTGGCTCCATCTACACTGCACACTATTGGCAGCTGTATGTAATGTATGTGTAAATGCACATTGCAGTGATAACCAGGCTGCATCCACACTGTAGTACATAGCTATACCTGTCAGCGAAAGGTTCTACCAGAGGGGAGGCAGCAGGGAAAGATTTCAGCAGCTTCCCATTGTCAGAGCCTTTCACTAAGGTGAGGTAGGGCTGTGGTGGGGGGTGGGAGGGCAGGGGGAGGCACTGCCCCCCTGCTGTGGGGAAAGGCTTCACCAATGGATGAGCTGCCTGAGTCTTTCCCTGCAACAAGGGAAGAGCTTGAGCAGCGGGGAGCTGCTGAAGCCTTTCCATTCTGCCTCCACCCTGCCAGAGCCTTTCCCCAGAAAGGGGAAATGTCCCAGCAGTAGGGAGCTGCCAGAGTTTTTCCCTGCCAGAGGGAAAGGCTCCAACAAACAGAACTGGCAGCCTTTTCCCACTGCTTCCTTCTGCTGGAATGTATCTTTCCCTTTAACGTGGGAAGGCTCCAGCGGTGGGGAGCTGATAGAGCTTTTCCCTGTGTTCCTTCTCTCCCACTGTGAGAACCTCTCCTGCTACAGGGAGCTGTCTACGTGTTTTCCCTTCTGCCTCCTCCCTTCCAGAGCCTTTCTCCACTGTGGGGAGTCTTTTACTGTGGATGGAAAAGGCTCCAGTGGTGGGACACTACACTGGTAAAAGTAGCAGAGAAGACAGATACACAATTTGAGAGAATAGAGCGTGTAGGGTGTGTTTTTGTATACACCCACACCCTTCAGGTGTGTCTTTCAGCTCCTTGTCTAAGGTGTGCCTCAATGGCTACATTCTGTTTATACCCATGCTAGGGATGCTGTGTGGATATATACCATATGAGATGCTGGGAGGAGCATGTAGAATTGACTTATGCAGCTCAGTACCAGTTACTCACGGTATTACAGGGGAATGCTTCAAAGGGACTTGGGGGCCTGGCTGCATCCATTGTTAACCTGCCACCTGTTAAGTTGAAGACAGGGCTGGCATAGTAAAGAGAAGAGATCTTGAAAGGCTGACAGGCTGGTGGTTTATTGGGGCTGACACCCAGCCATCACAGGCAAGGCTCCCTCACATTGAAAACTGAGGGTAACAAGATGACTCATAGTCCTGTGTTTCCTGAGAACTGTCAAAGATGGTCCTTGTGATTAAGGCATAGGGCTGGGAAATCTGAATTTTATTCTTGAGTCTACCACAGATTTTCCTTATGCCCTTGGGCAGGTCACTTAACCGCTGCCTTAGTTTCTTCATCTGTAAATGGGGGGTAATGATATCTTAATAGCTTAATCTAAGGGTACTGGAAGCTATTACACTTTATATAGTCTCATATAAGATATAGCTACCATATGATGTTATTTGAGAGTGTGTAATAGATTAGATACTGTTCTTTTCATATCTGATAACATTTTACAGCCTAGTCCTGAAATATGGCATTCTCTGTGAAAAACCACTTTGGAATTTGAAATTTATTCCCCACCCCTTGTGAATTGTTGGGCAGATGAACAGAAGGTGGGTTTAGTTTTGCAATCCTGTTCAGCTAATGTCAGATATTGTGACATTAAGAATATCCTGCAGAAGATTATTTTTAAATTGGCTTTGTGGCCTTCTGTATTTCTTTATGATGCATAAAAGAAACCAGAACATATTTTTATTATTCTCTTAAGATTGTTTTCCTGATTTTGTTTTTTCCTTAGACATATCAAGAATGTAAGGTTTAGTCTTCCTTGATTGGAAGATTTCTTTAGGGTCTCAGAGGATGTATATTGTGAGCTCTCACACACTAATTGAGCCAGTGTTGAATCTTCCACAAAGCTATCGTTTTTCCAAAAGGTTCATTAGTTATTGGAATAAACTATGCTGCCCGCATACCATCTCAGGAAGTCCTCAGCACTGGGAAAATTTCCACTAGGTTCCAGACCTTTTATTCTACTAGGACAGATGCCTGCTGAAATGATGAAGAGTGAAATAACTATCCACACCGATGTCTTGTTTTGATGTCATTATGTTAAGAATTAATGCACCAGTGAGATATTTAGAACTGCTCACACATTTCTTAGAGCTTTTGTTTGTTTGCCAGTCATTAGACTCAGGGAAACAGCTCCCCATTGGTTTGTTCACATTTGGATCCAACTTGTTATATCTGCAACAGTAAGGACCACACATTAGATAGATACATATGTTTATAGATATCATTTCCCCAGTGAAATGTTTTCTGTAGAATATGATAGATCCACTGGAAACATGTTGCTGTACTGGCTCATTTTGAGTCCTGGGTGTAAATAATAGTCTCAGACATTAATTTAACTGTAAATATACCCTAATTTATAGAAACAAACATGGCAAAAGTCATTGGACTGGACATGAGGTAAGAGAAATGCACAGGAAACAGACGAATGCTTACAAAAGTCTAATGTTGCTAATGAGGAAAAAACTTTTTTCATTTAAAGTACAGAAAATAATTTAAGCTAAATGGACCAGATCTTGGAGAGACTACAGACTTCTGACTGTTGTGGAGTTGTGTGCTCAGCGGTGTATCGCAATATGTTGCTCTCATAACACCAGCTGAATTGCTTTTCAAAAGGCAATCAAGGGTGTTTGAAACATCTTCTGATTTGACATCCTTGTTGAGTTTTAATTGAGAAAGCTAAGGAAGTGAGGATAATTTTGGGAAGCAGTGCATGAAGTAATTTTTATCTTACAGTTTCATCACACGGTGCCATCGTCTACATCACACCACTGTAATTTAATGAACGCAAACAGTCTGATATATGACAAGACTTTTTAATTATTACTGTAAAGCAATAAAACAGAGTTCAAAGAAAAATGGCACTTATAAAATAGGATTTGGTCTTCATGCAGTGGTCAGCCATTGCTAATAGTAACCTGACAGCCTGCACATTTTTTTTTTCCTATTCTCACCTTGCGGACTGTGGCACTTTAATGCAGTTTAATATTTCACCCTTTCCTTAAGGCATTATGCTTCTGTAATTCTTTTTTTAAGTGCAGTTTTTAGGAGTGAAACTGATGATTTTTGCCCTATAAAATAATAGTGGAGAGAATCTAATATAAAATGAAAACAGGTAAAGTTATATAAATTATGTCTGCATGCATCCAAAAGATTATTCACTAGTATTCAAATGTCTGTGTAAAGAAAACACAGATAAGATTTAACACAGTTAACATGTAGGTTCTTGTAGTTTCCACCCTTATGTATTTTCCAACAAGTACCAAAAAATGTGCTGAAGTATATGTTGGATTTTTTGAAACAGTGCCCAAAAAGATGCCTCAAGTAAAATTAACTCAATTTTTATCCATCATGTTGTATCTGAGCTTGCTTGCCCAAACATTTTGAATGTGGTCCATATGAATTCAAAGTCTTCAGTTGTGTTTCTGATTTCCTACATTTCCTAAAATGCCGCAGTGTAGTATAATTCATTTTGCAAGTACAGGGGATGAGTTTGGTTTTTTTCAGTATTTGTGGCTAGTGGAATTGCTGCAAAAAGGAAGGTCAGCTCATACTGTTCTCTGTTAGGTGTGGCAGGGATAGCAGTAGCATATATAAAGTGCCTTGCTCAAGGCAAGGTTAGAGAAGAGGCTAAGGACATGACTCCCACTCTCATTCCCTTTCTCTAAGGGCAAGTCTACATGACAAAATGAGGTCAATTTTATAGAAGTCAATCTTTAGCAACCGGTTTTATACAGTCGATCGTGCATGTCCCCACTAAGCGCATTAGGTTGGCAGAGTGCATCCTCAGTACCGTGGCTAGCATCAACTCATGGAGTGGTGCACTGTGGGTAACTATCCCACAGTTCCTGCTGCCCACTGGAATTCTGGGTTAAGCTCCCAATGCCTGATGGGGCAAAAACATTGATGCGAGTGGTTTTGGGTACATGTTGTCAGTCTCCCCACCTCCCTCTTTCTTTCCCTCACTCCTTGAAAGCAACGGCAAACAATCATTTTGTACCTTTCTTCCTGGGTTATCCCTGCAGACACCATAGCATGGCAAGCATGGAGCCCGTTCAGCTGCGCACTGTTTTTGTATCCTGCATTATGTGCAGAGCCTAGCTAGGAGCTGCCAGCACGAGGAAGACTGTGAGGAGGACATGGATACAGACATTCCTGAAACCACGGGATATGGCAATTGGGATATCGTGGTGGCAGTGGGGCTGGTTGATACAGTGGAACGCCAATTCTGAGCCCAGCAAAAAAGCACAGACTGGTGGGACCACATAGTGTTGCAGGTATTGGATGATTCCCAGTGGCTGTGAAACTTTTGCTTGCATATGTAACCCTTCTGCCCCTCTGAGCTGGCAGCAACAAGGGCCGGGTTCAATATCCAAGGGTTCCGTTTCAGTAACACAATGCATAACCGGCTCGAGCCCCCACCCAGTGACCTGGGACACTTACATACCATACCCCCCTGAGCGCCTCTAGAAGGCAATACTTCCCCTCTCGCAAGCACGGAGTCTGAGTGTAACAAAATCTTTTTAATAAAGAAAGGAATCAATGCGGCATCCCATGGAGAAACACCACAAACAGGGTTATAACACAAACCATAAACAAAAACTCACCTCCCAGTACGTGTGGCAATGTCCTTTTCCCCTTAGGGTCTTAAGTCCAATCCCCCAAAGTCCAAGAACCCAAAAGTCTTTGGTCAGTGCCACCCCAGAGTTCATCTGTAGAGTTTTACCCCCCCCAAGCGTGGGTGGAAATTAGGGGGGGAAGTCCACACAGGGTGTTAAGGGGCACCTTACATGGGGCAGTGCCAACTGCTCCACCTCTCCATGAAGGTCTGTTACAGCCTTCACCACGACCAGCTCCACCACACCAGCTGCACTGCTCCTCTAGCTGCCCTGCAAACTGCTTCACTCTGCTCACTGTTCCATGGGCTGCTCCAACTGCTCTGCCAGCCGCTTAACGATAGGTCTTCAGACTCCCCCACTAGTTAACACAGCACTCAGTGATCTCAGCTCTTAGTAGGGGAGCCGTGGTGCTGGTGCACCATTGGTCCAACATGCATTCAGCTCAGCAGTCTCTAGATAGACTCCTAATGGAATCAAAATTAGCTCTACTCTTTAACAGTGGAGAGAGGAGGATGTGCAATTGGTGTTCCGGGCGCCATACATAGGTACCACACCAATCCCCAACCGCTCTCTCATTCATAGGGTTTTGGAACCCCTGTCCCATGTTTAGCAAGTACAACCCAATGAGGTTGAGTCATTTCTGTCACAAGCAGTCCCACAGCTCCTCATTCACACATCAGGGTGACAAACTTTTTTTCCTCCTGCCCAATAACAAAGAATTGGGGATCCCAGAGCTGTGAAAATCACATCCCAAGCTGCTGTGGGTTTATGCTAAGTATGAGGTGGATACCAATGCAATCTTCAACACCCTTTGAAATTCTTGGAATTCTTTCCACACTCCTACAATCCACCATCAGATGTCCGGGTAGCGCTCTTCCTGACTCTGCTTACACAGAAGACCACTTGATGGAACTTTGTGAGGTGCTTTCCCCTCTCCGAAGCACAGAATACAAGATGAGACCTGCCCTGACAGTTGAGAAGCAGTAGCCTGTGGAAGCTTGCAATGCTTAACTGCTACCGGGTCAGTGGGAATCAATTCGGAATGGTGAAATCTACCGTGGGGGTGGTGTGATGCAGAAAGACAGGGCAATCAATACCCTTCTGCTAAGAAAGGTAGTAACTCTGGGAAATGTGCAGGGCATAGTGGATGGCTTTGCTGAAATTGAGTTCCCTAACTGTGGTGGGGCAATATATCCTTATCTTGGCACTGAGACACTTTGCCAAAGAGTACATAATGCAAAGGGTACTTCTCAATGACGTTGCAAGCACTGGTGGACAAAGGCCATTTCACCAACATCAGAGTGGGATGGCCAGGAAAGGTACATGATACTGCATCTTTCAGAACTCCGGGTCTTTCGGAAAGCTGCAAGAAGGGACTTTATTCCAGATTGGAAAATTACCATTGGGGATGTTGAATGCCAGTAGTTATCCTTGGGACCAGCCTACCTTGTCCATGGCTCATGAAGCCGTACATAGGCAGCCTGGGCAGTAGTAAGGAGCAGTTCAACTATAGGCTGAGCAAGCGCAGGATGGTGGTAGAATGTGCCTTTGAGCGTTGAAAAGGGCACTGGTGCAGTTTGCTGAGTAGGTTAGACCTCAATGAAAGCAATATTCCCATAGTTATTGCTGCTTGCTGTGTGCTCCATAATATCTGTGAGAGTTAGGGGGAGATGTTTATGGTGGGGTGGGAGGTTGAAGCAAATCGCCTGGTGGCCAATTTTGAACAGCCAGACACCAGGGCAATTAGAAGAGCACAATGAGGCACGCTGTGCATCAGAGAGGCTTTGAAAAGCACTAACCTCATAGTGTAGACCAGGCTTAAGACTCTGCATGTGAACACTGTAGGTGGGTCTTTCTGTTTAGTGGCAGCAGCAACAGCACATTCCTCTTCTCCCCCATGTACTAGCTACCAGTTAACAAACACTACAAATCAAAACCCTCTATCCTGCACACATTCTCCACCATGTCAAGCCTCCCCAGATTTGGGTGGGGGAATAGGGTTATCTAAATAACTTCCCTATTTAGCAGCCATTGCAGCAGCATCAGTAGTAGGGGCGGCAGGTGGGTTATCATGCAGTCTCCGGTGGAAGGGTGCTTGGTAAGATACACAGTGGAACCTATGGTAATGGCCTGAGGACTGGTCTCCACTGGGTCTTAAGGTGGACACACCTCCTCTGTCTGCCACTGATCTCTTCTAGCTAATGTATGAGGCTCAGTATCGGAGCAGGTTTCCTGCACCAGCTGGGGTGAATTAGGCTCAAGGTTTCCTTCCAGGACTTGTTTTCCAAACTGTGAGTTGCAGTTGGATGTTCAGGCAGGCAGTGACTGAGAGAGTGGTGACTGCAGGACTCCTGGGCAATAACAATCGGGCCCCACATGTTTTACATATGTTACTGGTTGTGTGGAGCTGAGGTAGAGAGACTACATTGTGCATCCCACGTGCATTTCAAACAGCTGTAGCACTACCAAACTTTTAGTGCGTGGTAGCAGCATGCTAGACCTCTGTAGATTTACATCCCAACTTGCTGTGCACTAACTCTTCATATAGACAAGCACCTAACAGTGTTGGAGATGAGACAGACAAAAAACACGTTCCCTTTGTAATAACTTCTTGTGGCCATGGCAGTAGCAAGTGCAACCTACAGGTTGGCAGTAGCAATCTCAGTTCTTGTCTCAGAGGGGGTTGAAAATGTGGATTCAGAGCTGGCTTCTGGATCAGAGTTTCAGATCAGCTCTTCACTTCCAGATAAAAGTCATGGAGCTCAGCAGCAGTTCAGGGGACCACCTGAAATCAGTTAGGATTAGGGCCTAACTGATCCCATAAGGAAACAGCAACACCTGCTTTAAATATAGTGCAACCAAAAGCACAAAATACACTAACTTGGAAAAAAACAGAACAATATATTTTCAGCTATCTTCTCTGTTACAGTAACCATCCGTGTTCCTTGTAACTACAGCAAGTATACCATTTTCAGTCAGAAACGTAATTTTCAAGTTTATATGCCTCTTTAAAGGATAGATGAATTTGTTTTATATACTCAAGTAAATCTCTAACCCTTTGACACTGGGAGGCTGAGTAATATGCTCATGCTTTAGTGTTGGCTGCTCTTGACCTGAGTGTCAAAGGGTTAATTCTAGTCAATTAAAATGTACTGGCAGTCCCCAAAAGACTAGAAAAGGGACAGTGTTAAGTGAAGGAGAAAATGAAGTACCAGTTCTAGAGAGTGACAGAGCAGAGGCAACCTGCATTCTGTGATAATTGCACATTTCTAAACAGAGAAATACACAGCAGCGAGAGTACCATCTACCTTCACAGATTGTAAGTGTGCTGATGCCATACTCCTATTGATCTAAGCACTTCTATAGCCCCCATCACCACAGTATCTGTCACACTTCTACGTATTGTTAGTTACATTTCAGTAGCACTCAAAGATGCAAAGTAGGATCTGGGTCAGGGTGTGCTGTGCACTCTACCATTACATGGGAAGAGACAGATCCTGTCCTGAAGAGCTTACAGTGAAGGTCCTGATACTGTGGAGAGAACTGTGTACATGGACCTCTGTGCCTGTTCATAGCCTATCAACATGATTCTGTTTGCAGGATTGGAGTCTCTTTATTTGTGACCCTTGAGTTAACAGATACAGATGATTTGGGGCACAGCTTACCAAATGAGTAGGGACCCTTTATTTATTATATTGTAGGGAACATTTCTGCACTGGCATAGAGGTGAACAAACAACCCAAGAGGTATTTTCCAGTCTCTAATTTCAATGGATCAGATCCTAAGGAATGCTGAGCATTTGCATTGCATCTCTTTGACAACACTGTTAAGATTTAAATTAAGCCTTTACAGAAGAGGCAGGAGTAATACTAAACTTCTTCCCCCTTTACACATAAGACTTGCTTTATTAATGTTGGAGTAATGTTAACTAGTATTTATAGAAAAATAAACATTTTCTTTGCAATGTTTTCCCTCAAGGAATCTTTTATTGACTATTCTGTATATCATTCTGTATATACATGAGGGAATTGCAGAGTCTCATGGCAAAAAATTGTAACATTTAAGGATGTTGAAGGAGAACCGAGAATATACTGTTATGAATATCAATAGAATTGTAGTGGGTCTATTATTTATATTCTTGAAAACAACAAACTCAGTTCATTATTCTAGGAGTATCAGCTTTACTGATTTATCCACTGATGTGTAAATTAAAAGTTTAATATATTAAATCTTTAATGTTTATGCAGTTTAAGGTTAGTGTGAAAAATTAATAGCAACACAGTTTTGTTCAGCAGTGGAATTAGATTTGTGCTGGAAATATTCACTGAAGAAGTGCCATATTTAGATGTATGCTTAATGTTGGAAAGAGTAACATTTCTAGCGTAAGTGTTTCTATGCTTTTGGGCATAAATAAAGCTTATTTGTCTTCATGCTGTTTTCCCATTATTTTCCACAAGGACTCCCAAAATCCAGTCTGAGGAAATGTTCATCACTTTAAGAAATGCATCTTGGAAATTGCTAGGACTACTATGGTTGGTTGCTGATGCAGACAGAACTAGAGCTGTGTTGATGAGGAATTTTGGCCATATCATTCATTAACACTTCCTTTTTTCTTGTGCCACTTATTCAAAATCAAAATACCATTTGTACATTTATCCTTTCAGATAAATCTGTAGTTGAGCTTAGTTGTTTCTTATAATTGTTTTACTGTTCAGAGAGTTTGACTTCAGTGATGCATCCAGTAAAAAGTTTGTGTAAGTGTAATTACCTGAACACTTAATGAGAACTACCATAACTCTGATAAAATGCCACATTTGAAAAACCTCACTAAAAGCAAGAATTTTGTTCATCCAGCTACTTTTGGGCTAGAGATAAGTGTTGAGATGAAAAGTTCCAAAGTTTTCATAGCAATGGTCATTTATACAGGCTCTACCCAACTAGAGGAGAAACATTTCTGTGGTGGTTTTCTGTTTTAGATCTAGCGTACATATCATCCAACTCAAATGGAACTCAACCACATAAAACACACCAATAAGCAAACCTGGGTCCTGGGTCCATCTAACAACTCACTGTTGCAATCCAGTCCTTTTGATTCAATCTGCCATCTACATATTTATTATCCTTCTGTTTTAAAGGCAGATATATTGATAAACGATGTCGTTTTCACCTGAAACTTAAAACTATTTTTGAGCTTATGTTAGTGGTAATCTAGAGTGATATGTTACTCCTCTGTTGTCTGATAATTTAGATTGATTCCATTCTGTTTCTTGTAGATGGTCTGGTTTACAATACATTCAGACAAAGAATCCAGAGATATCAGAAATGCTCTAGGACAGTTTGTGACATACCCTCTGTGGTACAACCCAGACTGTGGGACTGAATCCTCCTAAACGCTTCAGCCTGGGCTGTTTCTCACAATGTTATGCTAGTGATGAGCAGTAAACCCATCCAAGTTTTGTGATCACTCAACATCTGGAGATACACACTCAGCTGAGATGAATGAATGTTCTCTAAGCCACTCACGAATTATCCACAGGGAGACGCCAGCCAGTTTCCCCCAGCCCTAGACTTGCACCCCAGTGATGTACTGTCTTGCACTGCTCAAGGTGTTCTCTTGAACAATGCAAGCTCATTAATTAGTTTGCCACTTCGACAAAGGATGCTGGACATACACCAGCCTTTGTAATCTGAATAGATTCCCCACACACTTTAGACAAACTCATTGGTAAGGATAAAACATTAATATAATCTTATTAATTACAGAAAGATTTGTTTTAAGTGGTTGTAAGCATTCGGCATAGAGGTCAAAGTTGGTTACATAAGAAATAAAAATAAAATCTCAGTCTAAATTCTAAACTTTATCAGACTAAGTAATATAGAACAACAACAAACAGTTGAGGTGTGAAAACCAAGGGAGGAGAAACTGCTAGAACAGGGCCTCATCCTCCCTGATTGAACTAACCTCGTTATCTCTAGCTTGCTTGCTAGCATATATGTACCTGCCCCTGGAAATTTCCACTACATTCATCTGACGAAGTGGGTATTCACCCACGAAAGCTCATGATCCAAAATGTTTGTTAGTCTATAAGGGGCCACAGGATTCGCTGCTGCTTTTACAGATTCAGACTAACACGGCTACCCCTCTGATACTTTACAATTTTATAATTCCTATGATCTTGAAATTGACCAAAATGGACTGTGAATTTGGTAGGACCCTATATATAAGCAAGATGCTGAAACTGTACCAAATGATTCTGCACCCTCCTGAGTAGATTATTATAATTTCTGGTTTGCCCATCTCATTGAAAAGGCATTACTTGAGCTTCTGCTAGTCTAAAATGCAATAAGTTTTCTTAACAACAGTTTTGTCACCAACAGTTAGTTTGCTATTTGTTTCTCTTTTAACACTAAAACTGCATTTTAGATGCAATATATTATAGACAAATGATTGACTCCCTACATAAATATATTGTAATGCCGAGCTGATCCCCTACTTGAGCCAAGATCTTGTTTGAAAGATTACAGCACAGTTTGTAGCTGCTTATAGCTATACATCTCAATGTAAAATTTATATCTAGATAAATTCTAAGAGTGCAACATTAGTTGAAATTTTTAAGTTGAAATTTAAATCCTAATTATTTGTAGGTTCATAACATGAGAATATTTTTGAGTGTGGAGCAATGAATGTCATTGATTTTTATAGCTTTCATTTTCTAAAGTACCTTTCAGTGCATATGTATCAGCAACAGAGTGAGTTATTGTTGTCTTTGTAGCTGCTTCAAATGAGAACAAAGGACCGGAAACATAATTCTAGCTTTATCTCATAGAAAATATCATTACAAGGCCAGATCTTCTTTACCTTAAAAGTAGACATCTTTTCCCCTAGGATTGTGAGAATCTTCCCTTCTGAAATGCACTGTAAGTACAACGGAACACTTCTAATGCTGCCAGTTGCCTTTTTTATTATTTCATTTATTTTTTGGAAAACCTACTAATAATTGAAAAAAAATATACATTTTGATTTGAAACAAAAATTGCCCTAACTCAAAAGTGAAGGTTAGTGTTAGACACACTGTCAACTTAAAAATAACATACATGCCTGATTGTTTTTAACTGAATCTTGTCATAAATAACACCTAAACTTACTAAAACTCAAAAATAGAGGAAATAACATTTTGCCTGGTTTTTATTTGGTTCATTTATTTAATGAATTTGACAGCACTTTGTCTATTCAATTGGGCCCACTTCTGCATAGCCCTGTTCTCTTCAGTGGGGTTATGTACAGGCATAACTGTTAGCTCTAGCAAATTCCATTGTGGCATCGGGGCCTTAATTATTCATTCTTCCCCTGCTGTTTGTGTGGATTTTCCATAGAAATAAAAACATTTTTAAAAAATAAGAAAATGTGATGGTGAAATCACAAAAATGGGAAGTGAGACCCGGGTATTAGAGTTAATCCTAATAGTATTTTTAAATCTCCTTTTTCCTTTTTTTTTTTTTTTAAATGGACTGTGTATCCGGTTAAACTTTGAGAGTGTTAAAATCCAAAACAAAGAGACCATTGTCAGTCTTCTGGCAAGGAAGGAATGTACATGCATTTCTTGAATACAAACAGTATCAACTCTGTGACAAGCAATGAGATTTGCAGTTCTAATTGCTTTGTAGCTGTTAGCCCCCCAACATTGATATTATAATAGTCAATTGTTTTAAAGTTGTGAATTTTAACAGCCTCCTGAGGAAGCCTGGAATACCCGACCTTTACTACCACTTAAATATTCACTCATCTGTGTTAGGAACTTCAATAGCCACCACACCTCATGGGGCTACAGACAATCTGGCAAAAATTGACTGGATCTCATAGATCAGGCTTCTATAAATGATCTACATCTCTTGCATGACTCTAAGCAGCCAGACAATTTTTTTTCTTGATATAGTGGAAGGGGGGCTACTCTCCTGACCTCAGTTGGGTCACCTCAGCAGTGTGCCAAGTGTTATCAGCCTCCTGCTGAGTTCTTGTAAACTTCTCACACAGCCAGTCACTGCCCTATTTTTATTCAAATATGGGTGATGATCCCGGTAATAACCACTATCCCTAGATTTCAATGAAACTATAGAAGAGCAATCTGGAAAAAAATAATTAAAACTGACTGCAGAATATATACTGTGCATACCACCTAATACCCCTGTAGAAAACACTTCCTTGCTTCTCCAAAGCAGTTTTTATAGCACCCACTACATCCATCCCAAAAGACTTATGTATAGTCCTCATCTAAGCAAGGTACGTAACTTCTTAAGCACTATGAAGAATCTGGTGACTCAGAAACAACAACAACAACAAAAAACCACCACATTGACAGCCTCAGTGCTCATCGTAGGGAATGTTGGGAGGATGTCACATAAAATATGGACATGACAAAGTCTAGCAGGAAAGAGTGGTCACTCATAAGGAAGATTGGGGACGCACATAAATCACCAGCTAAACATCAGTGGAGAGTGTCCCTGAACAGCATTGTCACACACCTATCTAACATGGCGAACGCTAACAAGGACAAGCCCTTTGAGCAGTCAGTAAAGAGGGAATGGCATGATACAGAGAGGCCCCTTCTTGGCATGAAGGAGCATCTACCAGCAATTCCTCCCTGAGGAAGTAGAGAGAGCACTGAGCTGCAGAAAAGCAGGAAAAGCAGATGACCCTGACAAAATTTCACCAGAAATGTTACTATATCTTTGTAAGAAGAGCATTAAATGGTAGTCAATTTTAATATCCCAAATCATCCAAGAGAACGGGATGCCTACCAGAAAGCTACGGTGAGAGCTGTGCCAAAACCAGGAAAGGACCACTTCCCTACAGCTAGCTACTATGCACTGTCACTTCTGTGCTGTGCTTACAAACCTCTTGAGCCACTAATTCAACAAAGAATCAGGCCCACAGTAGAACAGGCTCTGAGTGATGACCAGGCAGGCTTCAGTCCTAATAGGAGCACTTATTCTTACCTCTGTGACCGGATGAACGATGCTCACACTGCGCAATAAGGGGTTAAAGAGCTGCTTTGGGCTCAGCTAGCATCACTTCACCACACATGCAAGAGATGCACAGACTGGGGGAGGAGTTAAAAGGGAAAAGAACAACTCACTTGTGGGTAGAGCAGGGAAGGGAGCAGGCCTTTCACTTATAGCTGATGAGGGAAGGCAGGATCTGTACCATCAACAACTGCCTGAAGGTCCCTGGGAGCATAGGCACTGACTTCTCCACCTGGGGGTGCTTGACTCCCCTTCCCAACCCAGGCCCACTTCTTCCCCAACCCCTCCCATTTCTTCTTGCCCCTGCCCCCACTCCATCCCTTCCCTCAAAGCCCCGCCCTTTTCCACCCCTGCAGAGTGTGCCCAATCCCCGCTCCTCCTCTTCCCTCCCAACACCTCCTGCATACCATGGAACAGCTGGTCACCGGTGTGCAAGAAGCACTGGGAGGGAGTGGGAGGAGTTGATTGATGGGGCCGCCAGCCAGTGGGAGGCACTACGGGTAGAGGGGGGAGAGGGGGGAGCTGGCTTTCCGTGGGTGCTAAGTACCTGCTAGTTTTTTTCTGTGGGTGCTTGAGCACTCATGGAATCGGCATCTATGGTAGGGAGTACCTGTATTTGCCACACCCTGAGAGCTAGGCATTTTCTCCCCTCACCTACTAACTTGGGGAGGCGGGGCTGATTTCCCTTGTTTTGTTTGTGGAGTACCCTGGAAGAGGAGAGTCTTGAAAGAGACCTGGCCAGAGGCTCAAGTCTCCAGAAGAGGCAGCCACCACCCTTAACGGAGAGATTTGTAATGCCACATCAATGCAGGTGGAGGTGCCAAGTGGTGAGCTGAGCCCTTTCACATCTTCTTGCTACAGATTGAATTTTGAACAATAGAAGGATGGTAGGAAGTGGCCCGGGGAAGGTGGCCTTAAGTCATTCTTGAGTGTCAGATACTTTGGTAGCCCTCATAGGTCCTGGGCCAGAGCCCAATGGAGTGGAAGGGCCCAGTCTCCCCTACCAAGCCCCCCCTCCCACCCGTTGATGGGCCTGACTCCCTGACCACCAGGCGATGCTCTCCACGAGTGCCAGCCATCACACTTCCTATATAGAAAATGGTTTATAATGGAAGAAGAAGGCAGGGGCAGCAATATATGATACCTTCTAGCACACTGATCTGCTGGTCAAAATGTAAAGATGTTAGGGCTATGGAAATGATACTCCAAAACAGACAATTCCAAAAGGAGAGAAGCTGAGCACACAGAGGAGCCATGAACTCAGAGAGAGCTGTTCTTGCTCCAACTTTTTTCCACATTTTTACAAATGATTTGCCTCCAACACTCTCAAGGCTATTCAAGTATGCAGATGACATTTCCCCTGCTTCAAGAGACAGAGACTTCAAAAAGATTGAGGAGAACCTGAACCAAGACATGGCAACAATCAGTGGCTGTTGCAAGAAGTGGAGACTTAAGCCCAGTTTGTCAAAGGCAGTGTTGTCATGATTACCTCTCAACCACACCAATGCTTCACGAGAGCTCAACATCTTCTCGAATGGACAATGACTGGCACTTCCCCCAAAGCCAGTATATATCTAGGAATAATTCTATCTCACACACTTACCTAGAAAGTAGGTCACAAGATAAAGAGCAGAAATGGCTTCCTAAATAAGCTTGTGGGCTCAACTTGGAGAATTAATGTTCAAACATTGCACAGCTCAGTGCTAGCTCTTTGCTTCTCTGTTGGAGAATACTGTACTCCTGGTTAAGCTCTTGGTAAAGAAATTCCCACACCCAATAAATGGTGTGAATAGTAACTGGGGCCATGAGACAAACAAACACTGAGTGGCTATCTGTCCTCTGTAATATCCCATCTCCTGACATCAAGAGTTATACTGCAGCAAAAAATCTCCTTGAGAAAGTTTAGGAGATCCCACAACTGCCACTTTACAAATATATGTGGGAAGTGCCTCACCACCAACTCATCATCAGAATATCCATCTAGATTATGTTACCAACCATCTCTATGTTGGACACTGCCAGATTGTGGTGAGCAAAATGGGAACAAGCTTGCTCCCTTTGTAAGAAACTCCTTCCTCATCACTCAGCCTGATGAGAGACTGCCTGGCTTCAAGCTGCCATGCTATCTGTGGTGCAAGGTCAACCATTTTCAAATAGCAACACTTGGGGATTTAGGAACAATCCCCTGTGTAACTGCATTGCAGCTGAGAATGGCTGCTTACCTTGTGCTGGTTTATCAGGAGGACTTTTCATATGGTCACATTCAGCATGACTCAATGGGAAAATTTGTTCACCTTCAGGACCACTTTTTCTGCCCTTGTTTCTTTCTTTTTATCCTCTTTTCTCCGTTCTTCTTCCCCTCTCTCTGCATCTCCCACCCTGCAGCAATTTCCAATTCACCCCTATCTTTGTGAGCTTAACTTGCACTCCCCTACCCATACCTTCTGATAAAATAATAAACAATGAATTAGTTAATGGTGACATTTAAAGTGTAGTTATCATTAGGCTTTGAAGACAACAAACTATGGACTACATTGTAAATCAGTGCCCAGTTCAATCACTTTCCAGTGACATCTCAGCTATCTCTTTGGGATAACCCCATGTTCCTTCCTCAGATTCCTCTCTCTGCCCTGCTTCTGTGTGGGCTGTGTCAGGTCCTCTAACTGAGGTGTTCCCCCCATATCCACAGTCACCCTCTGAAAAGGATCCATTATTATAGGTAGTGTCTCATGACTGCCACACACGTTTGGGCTCTTCTCAGCCTGGAGTAGCAATCACATAACTCAGTATTCCTTAACTGCTTCAGTTTCCCCAGGTTAGTACAAAGCAACTACTCCTTTGAACATTTACGTGTATATTGAGTATGGAGGACTTTACAGGAAGCATTTGAGGACAGGAGTGTCGCCTTTCAGAATCTGACTGCAAACTGTGGGGTTATGTCTATTGGTGGGGCAGTTTCTATCAGGGCTAGTAAGGGGTTCAGAAAGGAAGGATTTATGTAGGGCTTTGGAATTGAGGGATCTGCAATGGAAGGAAGGAGAGATTTGACACCATAACGCTGCTTTAAAAAACTAACAATACATGATGAAGGGCTGGCAAGGTGAATCATAGTACTGCAAGAGTGTGAGGGGGCTGGGATTTGCAGCCAAATTAATTACTGGTACCTCTTTGTGGCAGATGTCCAGTGCAGGCACTTGTTTCATAGCGGATACAGGTCCCTGATAAACAGGAGTTGGAAATGGACTTCCCCCAAACTCGTTGGGGAATGGAGTGGTGCTTCTAATGTCTGTTATAGTGAAGTGACAGTTCCTTTTCCCTAGCTCCTTAACGCTCATATAAAAGAAGAGCAGTGGGATCCAAGCAGAGCACTGAGGACCAGGTATGAAAGGTTGACAGGAGACCTCCACCAGTTGTAAATGATTAAGGAGAAAATAATGACCTTTATTGTACCAGTTATTGCCAGCTATTTCCCAGATGAGTTCAGTCAGTAAAGGTGTGGCCTATTTGAACTACATCCCTGGCATCTTGGCTTTCTTTTTTTGTGTCTGGGTAAAACACCTTTTGTTTCAGATTGTGATTTAGTTTTACTTTGTCAGGAATCAACATTGTCCTGCTGAACTTTTAACTTTTAAAGTCGGGAAAAGTGCTCTTAATACTGGTGGTTTGTTTGATCGATGCCGTAATTTATAATGTCAGCTCTGTTTTGTCACTATAACAGAAAAATATTTTAGGAGCTCTATCACCGGGTGTCAGTTTAACACCTGCTTTCAGCTGTGCTCTAAAACCACCAATGTAATTTATATCATGACCTGCCTGTGTAGAAAGCAGTACTTAGATAAAACTTCAGAGTTTGGAAAATGTTTTAATGTGTGGCTTGCTCATCCTGAACAAAAGTGTTTGAATGACTATCACTAAACATGACCATGACCGTAACCTAATCTACACCGGGAAGATTGCTGGCCAAATGTGAAAACAGTGGGAGAATTTTTCCCCAGATTTTAGAGCTTTGATCTTTTTAGCATGACTATTACTCATAATTTAATAACTTCACCTGTTAGGTTGTCTACATTTATAATGCATGTGTTGTAACTACAGGAACTATTTCTATTTCTGTGGTATTGATGACAATGAAAGTTTGTTCATATGACATAAAAATATTGTCAATCTATTGAACTAGTTTATTGTACACTTATTCTTGAATATGGCATTTGGATAATTTTATTGCCTTCTTTCAGATAGCACAAATATAATTTTTCAATACTTCATTTTAAACCAAAACCAGATGGTTGTATTACTTTTCTAATTGCTGCCCATGTGGTTTCTGTTCTCCAGTTTATATTGATTGTATTTATGTGGTACTGCACAAATTAAGTAGGCCACAATTAACAAAATACACAGTATATTCTTTGCATTATTCACATTCTAATGTTCAATATGGCGGCTGCTACTTAGTAAAAACTGCATGCCACAGGGAATAACTGGGAAAGTCCTTTGATATATGTGGAATAAAATATGTATTTCTATGGTTCTATAAAGTCCTTTACCCTGCATCTCCTCAATCACATTTGTTACCATGAAACAAAGTATACATCTGCAAATAGGGACGATGATGAACTAAAAGTAAAAAGGACTAAAATGGTAATTCAAGCATGACTGTCAAACATTGGAATTTCTCCAGTGTAATAGTACCTAGTCATTTACTCTAGTGAAGAATCCCCTCTATGTATTTATGATGTATAATACCAAGATGGAACTATGTATGTGGGACTAGATATGCCAGATATGTTTGCTGCATAGCTAAAAAGTCAATTTTCGAGTTCCAGGGAAAGGAACTGGAGGCAAATCCATGTAGCACCTTGCAAAAAAAAAAAAAAGGTGTATTGGATAGAGGTTAAAAAATTGTCTTCAATAAAATCTTCAAAGAAAACGTGTGTGGACAACTATAATTCTGGTCCAGCAGTTCTAAATCCCTGAAACACTAGATTGCTTAACAATTAACAGAATATATTGTAAGGATTTAGTTAGTTGCTAATGCTTTCAGAGTTCTGGAGTAGTTCCAAGAATAATAGTGCAAAAGTCAGGATCCCCATAGGAATATATGGCTGGATTTTCTAAAGAGCTCAGCACGTTGCATTATAAACTCTTTAGAAAAACTGACTGTAAATGGGAGCTGAGCAGCAGAAAAGCTGCTCTGACTTCAGTGCCTGAATTGGAGCTGAGGTCTTTTAAAAATTTAGCTCAAGTTGGGGGTATTGATCCCTTGAAAATTTGGCCCTGAGCTCTTTTGAACATTTTGTTCCATAACTGCTTGTCATCTTCAATCCCTACAGAAAACACACAGGAACTATTTTTCACCTAGACTAGGAAGAAGTGACAATGTAAAGTTTCAGTCAAGACGTATTAATTGCATCAGCAGCTCAAAACTGCTATTTCAAGGAGAATAATTCATCTTATGACTTTACTTTTTTTTGTTATCCTGCACAAACTGCATATATTGTAATAGAACATTATTCACAACACTCTGGAAACAGCAACAGCAGGATCCACACAGGGGAGTGGGAAGGCCTTCATTCCACATCTGAGGGAGAAAGAAGGAAATATTTATGTTTTTTTTAATGCAGTTGTTTGAATCTACTTAAAAGTTTGGAATGCTAGAAGTAGCCCCAGCCGAGATGGATTGGTAGGCAGAATGCAAGTGAAGGGGTCAAAGGTGCATGTTAAATGCAATTTATCACACACATCTGCAATGTATCACATGGGTATTTACACTCATCCATGCCCATTTATGTGGTGATAACACTATATACCTCTCCAAATATAGAGGATCCTGAATCAAGTAGAAGCAGAGGTTAGAGCCACAGGTCCATAGCTAGGAATTGCTGGTCTAGGAAAAGTAGTAATTTAAAAATAATCTAAGATATGGGTTTTTTTAATAAATAAAATATGGCTCTTGAATAAAATATTTGATGGAATATGATAGTAGAAAGCTGAATGTGGCACTCATTTGGATGTGCTACGTAAATCACTTGTAGTTTCACCACATGTAAATAATATAATATTTGTACCTATATAAGAAGGGATTTTCAAAAGTGGTCAGAGATCATCTAACTTTGTTCCCACTGTCAATGGTAAAAGTCCCATTTGACATAATGGAAGCAATGTTAGGCCAAAGCTGAATGCTTTTCAAAATTTGTCTCATAGTATAAAGATTATCATACCTCTTATTTTCCTCTTTCAAGTTGAGAAGTTGAAGTGGTCAAGTTTGTCTGTGGGTCTATGCAGGCTGAGTTCTAATGGCAGTAGCTATTCATAGTGCAATTATTTCTGTACACTGATTTCTTTACTATACAGAGTCTCTGTGGTCTTGCTGGCCAAGACCATTCCCTTCGGTGTAGTTTTTCATACTTAATGTTTAAAGACAAAATACCTCAATGCAGTACACTGAGCTCATACTAAAAGCGCAGTAGCAAGAAATTATGTAGGTATTCTAATGACAGCTACTGATACTAAAATTTTGTACTTCAAATGTGAAAAAGTTTCCATCATAGTGATGAGTCTGATCTTATACCATGAAACTCAATGAAAGTTTTATTACTGACTTCAGTGGAAGTAAAAGCAGGCCTTACATACACAGGAAATACTTGGTTAATGGTGTAATTAGTCATGAAATTTATATGGAAAAAATTATTATTCAGTTAGAGCTTGTTAAATCATTTCAAGATATCTATTCCACCTCTTTTTTTGTCATGGGCAATAGTGAGTTCAAGACAGATTTTATTCTTGATTTTTAAAAAACTAGCCCTAATTCACTTCTTATGTTTGTTGTTTTGGTAAAAGAAACAAAGTTTTTGTTGGTTTGTTTGATATTTGAGAAAAGGCTTGTGTCTATGAGGTTTTAGTCACTAAAGAAACAGAAAATGGGGAGAATTGAGGACCAGCAATGCAAATTATGAACTTTAGTTTAAAGAGCCATGAATTACTTCTGTTATCACTTTATATTATTTTCAGTGGATGTAAATAAGCTTAAAATGAAGTCTGAAGATCTCTCTATCTGTCCAAATGGTTTGAACAATCTAGTTATACTTAGCAGCCAGGCATGTTCTTGCAACTACATTGTTTTGTTACAGGCCAGACTTATGTGGGGTGAATACTAATACAGGGAAACATTCTTGTTCTTTTCTTTTGCTACAGATACAAATCAATAGGTGCATGTACTATAGCTCTCTCTATCAGATACTGTCACAAAGTTCCTGTGTTCAATTATTCTGGCCTTGAAACACCAATTAAAAAAAAAGAAGGAATGAAATATATTAATTCAATTACTGGGGAGGAAGGAGAATGAAGCCAGTACCAGTACTGTATTAGATTTCTAATAGGCTTTGTGTGGATAGTTGAAAAAAGAACATTTAAGTAAAGGCCTATAGCAGTGGTTCTCAAACTTTTATACTGGTAACCCCTTTTACATAGCATGCCTCTGAGTGCGACCCCCCTCTATATAAATTAAAAATATATTTTAATATATTTAACACTATTATAAATGCTGGAGACAAAGCAGTGTTCAGGGTGGAGGCTGACATCTCGTGACCCCTCCCCCCAGGTAATAACCTCCCAACCCCCTGGCCTATAGCATTGATATAATTTTCTATTAAATTTTAAGGTTTAGTTTTTTTAAGACAATACAGTTTTATAGACAATTAGCTCCCTGCTATAGAATTCATACACTGTATTTCCGTGCTGTTTAGTAGTGTGTAACCATTTACATTTGCTGCCCAAATCTGCTTTGCAAACAATTTTAAAGTGTACAAACACTATTGTGACAAAACACATTTAGATCAAATATGCAGTTGAAATATAATTTAAATCTGAACATATTTGTTCTGTTAGGAAAAAGAGAGAGAAGAGCTGGAAGTGGAAAGAATGAACATTACCATTTAGTTAAAAAAAAAAATCAGTGTCTGTTTAACATTTTCAAGTTCCAAAGTATCTGTGTATGTGCGTGTGCACACACCCTCTCTCTCATGCACATTCTCTCCTTGCACTTGTGCGCGCACACACAGAGAATTTTCAATGTTTGATATGCTCAAGATTTCTCTCTTTCACTCACACACACACTCTCTCTCTCTCTCACACATAGAGTGTGAAGGACAGACAGTTTATGGGAACCTAATATGTGTGGTGTTGTAAAGTTGTTCGTCATGGGTGTTGAAAAATTCAGGATTGTGAACAAGCCCTATAAAGTTTGTAACAGGGGAGTGTTTTAGTGAAAGTTGTAGAACCTGTATTTGAAACTGCTTTATTTTTTATTTTTTTTTAAACCTAGTCCCTCTTCCCTGCAGCAAATAGCTTAAAAGAAAAAAAAAATCTCAACTATCATCACTCATGATGAATGTAGATTGGCTTCTTTAAAGTAACGAGGATCTAAATTTATGACTTCATGATCCAATCAGTAAATATTTCACATATAACTCATGCAAATGTACTATTTGTTCATGATTCATATGAGTGATCATAAAAGTTCATTTTAAAATTTTGGGGTGAAAACACTTGAAAGTTGGCATTTGCAGATATCTTAGGTCTTTGAGCTCATACTTGAAGAGAATGTTGCTACTTGTAGGAATGAATATATGTATTCATAACTTATTAAGTGGCTATATTTACCATTCTCCAGCTTTTGGTATTTCAGTTACGAATATGATGAGACTATTTCATGCCAGATATATTTTCCAATTAAAATACCCAACAATCAGTTTTGAATAACTTCAAGACTGCTCTTCCATATGAATAAACAATATGAATATTAAAATAACAGATTTAAACACACTAAACCAAAATTTGCAACTTCAGAAAGAGAAAAAATGTTTGAGAAGTCTTTAAAAAGCTGAACTGGTAAAAACTCATTGAGTAGAATGCTAACATTCATAATATGAATTCTAAACTATATTTGTGTAGCTGCAAATCATTCAAATTCCAAGCACCAATTTTCTTTAGGAATTGCCTGGGTATATTTAGTTTTAGGGTTTAATTAAAATGTCTTGGGCCTAGAACTGCCATAATCCACTAGAGTTCAACCTTTTTTAAAGCCTCCTAAACCCAAAGTTTTTAGGCCTCAATCCTGCATTGTAATATGTGTAGGCAGACTCCTATGTCGTTGTGGAGACCGTTGACTTCAATTACTGGCCCGGAGCTGTGCTTGTGCACACTCCCACTGGAGATGACAATGCAAGGCATGGGCATTAATCTTCTCTCATTCTCAAAAACATTCTGTTTATTTTTAAAATTGCATTTTCCTTCCAAAAGTCACTTCCAAATTTATAATTTTAAAACTTTTAACCAGATGTACATCATATTTTCTAATCATAAAAATAACTGTTGCTAGCAAAGTCTCCCAAGTGACTACTCTGAACAATTAACTTGTAAAAAAAGCTTGCAGTGAAGATGTTAAAAAAGACACACATACAAAAACTTTGCCTATGTTGTGTTTCACTTTGACTTCAGAAATCTGTGGTAAATAAAAAGATTCCTTCAGACTTGATCGTATCAGGTATTTTGACGCGTCTTGCAGGACAAGCATAAATCAGTCCTTATAGTATCATGTGAAACTTATTGTAGAAATTATCATTGATTACTTTTATTAATTATTTGTATTGTAATACCAGACAACATATGCCAGGTACCCTGCTAATGCAGTTCCTACCCTCAAAGAGTCTTAGGCCTCACCTAAATTTATACATTACGTTGACCCAGCTAAGTCGGTCAGGGCAAAATTCAGACCCCTGACTGATGTAGCTATGTCAACCTAACCCCCAGCGTAGAATGCTTTTGTTGACATAGCTACTGTCATTTGGCAAGGTAGTAGTCTTACACCAATGAGAAAAAACCCTTCCATCTGTGTAGGCTGCATATACACTACAGGGTTATGCCAGCACAGCTACGCTGTAAGTATAGTCTCCAGAGTGTAGACATCCCTTAAATAAACTCAAAGTAGAGATGGAAAATTGTGATGCAGAGAGAATTAGAAAAACAAAAGGAACCAACTAATAGCAGGAACAGTTAACGGAGAGAAAAAAGTAATAGTCACTTGAGGAGGTAAGGCCCTGATTCTGCAGAGAGTTCCATGTGAAAGAAAAGGGTTTTTCTGTACTTAGTCAAGCTAGAAGAAAAAGTGGAAATAGTTGGCAAAGAAAAAAAAAAAGGCAGAAATTGGGAGAAAATATAATCACAGTGACTTCTTTTTAATTTTCTTTGTTATTTGATGTTTGAGTTCTGCTGTTCACAACTATAGAATTAATAAACGATTTCCTTGTTTTATATTGCTTCCTTCCTGAAGGAGAGAGGATCCTTTTAAAACAAAAATAATGCAGCTTTGCAATAGAGGTTCTATTGGAAGTGCACACACAGGGTATGAGAATATGCCAGCTTCTGCTATGCTGCTTTACTGTATATTTTTATATGAGGTAGTTGATAAAGACTACTCTTCATTATCTTTTTATTATTTTTACTCTCACTGAAGACTTCAAAAGTATTGTTTGTTTGTTTAAGGGAATGAAGATAAAACTCTTCACTCTGTTTTGAAAAGGATTTCCCAACAATTAGTAATTTTCTGGTCCTGGTTTGAGGGAAGGTCTGTAAGTGCTTTTCAGAAGTAATACCACATACTCTGTATTTGTTAAAGAAATTTAACTTTGTTTTGCTGAGTTGATAATTTTTTTCTCATATTCTTGTTGGCAACAGAGGTCCCTAGTGGAAAGAATAACTACTTGAATGAGTTCATATCATGGTTTCATGACTTCCAAAGATGTTCTTCCAGAACATATGTACATATTTTTTTTCTTCCTGGGGAGAAGGCTTGACATTTTTATGTTGCTCTCCAGCTGATTCTCAGGTGACCTATCAAATATAAAATGATTATACAAATAAAGAATGACCCTGAAATGCTTCTGTTTGAATAATAGCAGGCACATTCATGATCTTGACCTTCCTATAAAAAGTCTATAATTTGTAGCCTTTCTCAGATTTGAATTTATTTATTTGGTAATAAAAGTAGCATACAAAAACTATTCATAATGTCTTGGTGCTAGAAAAATATTAAATGCATTATTGATAAAGTCTTAATATAAATGATTTTTGACATTTCACCAAAAATTAGGTCCTTTTATTTTAAAGGAACAGTGTTTGAAATTCAACTGTGAGGGAATAAATATAGATAATTAAATCAGTAACGATCAATAATGAAGGTAGAAAAGATAAGGGAAATGTGTTCTTAGATGTTCATGTGTTCTTATTCATGTACAGGAATATTTTTCAGGAATGTTATATATATCCCTATGAGAATCAAGTATAGAGTTCAGATGTTTCCACAGTGACAGGAGGAAGGATGGTGCTGTCCTGGAATGTAAGTAAATTTTGCTTCATCCCTTGTTCCTCTGCTTTCCACACAACATGACAGATTCATGAGGGAGCCAAAGCCAGTGGATTTGGGAGTGCAGTAAAACCTACATGGTAGCTTTTGAACAATGTCCTCTAGAGTGGCATAGGAAGAGATGCAAAGCTATGAAAATAGTCTGTTCCTCTGTCACACTGAAGAAGCCAGAAAGCTGTCATCATTAGTAATCAGGTCTGTTTTATTTATTTATTTATTTAACACGGCAGGCATTAAAATAAACCTTTGCACTCTTAAGCACAAGGTACACCTACAGCTCTGTGAAAATTGTGCAGGAAATTTTCTTACATACGTGTGTTAATGAGCCAAAACATCTGGAAAAGCGGTCCTTCAAACTCCATGTGGAATTTCCTTAAAATACATTTTAAAAAGCCACCATTACAGTGAAAAATGATCGATATCAAAATACAGACTAATATTAAGGTTAATGTAATGGAGTATGTCACAGGGAGAGAATACCGGTGTTACTACTTATACGTGAAATTATAACACAAGGAAAGATGAATAATTTACTAAAAAGTAAAATACTAGATTCAGAGTATTGTATTCCATATATCTTAAATACGGATTTTCATTTATGCACTTTATGGAAGAATTTGGCTCATATAAGCACACGACCTTCAAAATTATGAAGATGCCTTAGGGTCCAGCTCAATTTCCACAGTAGTTAATTCACTTTCTAAGGATCTGATTCAACTCCCATGGTACTATGGGAGTTGAATCAGATCCTTAGAAAGTGAATATAGTGAAGATAAAAAAGGTTAGTTCAATAGTTCCATTGTAAAAAAGATAAGCTTTGTAAAGATAAGCAGGTTCTCACTTAATCCATTTCTGTTTCATGAAATGCAATGAAGGCTTCTTAATTGGTGTCATACATAATAGCAAAATGTAAGCTTCATACTCTACTATTGAAATAGGTAAGAAAATGTACATGGACTCTCTTTTACGGAAAGTGAATCATGTTTGATTTTCAAATAATGCACAGGACAGAAAAAACCTGATGCATTCAAAGATTTCAAGCTCGATGTGTACTACATTATTTCATTATATGGCATATAATCACACTGTGAAACAATAGAATACTAATTGATTTTGAAATATTTTGGATGTTTTTCTACATTTTAATATATATTGTATTCTGTGTTGTAATTGAAATCAAAGTGTATATTATTTTTATTACAAATATTTGCACTGTAAAAATGATAAACAAAAGAAATATTTTTCAATTCACCTCATACAAGTACTGTAGTGCAAACCCTTTGTCATGTAAGTGCATCTTATAAATGTAGACTTTGTTTTGGTTTTGAGTGCAGTTATGTAACAAAAATATAAAACTTCAGAGTCCACAAGTCCACTCAGTCCTACTTCTTGCTCAGCCAAACACTAAGACAAACAAGGTTGTTTACATTAACAGGAGATGATGTTGCCCTCTTCTTATTTACAATGTCACCAGAAAGTGAGAAAAGGCATTTGCATGGCACTTCTGTAGCCTGCATTGCAAGGTATTTATGTGACAGATACGCTAAACATTTGTATATGCCTTTGTGCTTTGGCACCATTCCAGAGGACATGCTTCCATGCTGATGACCCTCGTTAAAAAAATGTGTTAATTAAATTTGTGACTAAACTCCTTGGAGGAGAATTGTATGTCCCCTGCTCTGTTTTACCCATATTCTGCCATATATTTCATGTTCCAGCAGTCTTGGATGATGACCCAGCACATGTTGTTCATTTTAAGAACACTTTCACTTCAGATTGTACAAAATGCAAAGAAGGTACCAATGTGAGATTTCTAAAGATAGCTACAGCACTTGACCCAAGCTTTAAGAATCTGAAGTGCCTTCCAAAATCTGAGAGGGATGAGATGTGGAGCATGCTTTCAGACGTCTTAAAAGAGCAACACTCTGTTGCGGAAACTGCAGAACCTGAACCGCCAAAAAATAAAATCAACCTTCTGCTGGTGGCATCTGACTCAGATAATGAAAATGAACATGCGTCGGTCCACACTGTTTTGGATTGTTATCAAGTAGAACATGGCATGTCCCCTGGAGTGGTGGTTGAAGCATGAAGGGACATATGAATCTTTAGCACAACCGTCACGTTAATATCTTGTGACGCCAGCTTACAAGAGTGCCATAGGAATTCCTGTTCTCACTTTGAGCTTGTTTGTCTGAGTGATTGGCTGAACAAGAAGTAGACTGAGTGGACTTCCAGGCTCTAAAGTTTTACATTATTTTATTTTTAATGCATTTTTTGTACATAATTCTACGTTTGTAAGTTTAACTTTCATGGTAAAGAGATTGTACTACAGTACTTGTATTACGTGAATTGAAAAATACTATTTATTTTGGGGGGTTTTACAGTGCAAATACTTGTAATCAAAAATAAATATAAAGAGAACACTGTACACTTTGTATTCCGTGTTGTTATTGAAATTAATATATTTGAAAATGTACAAAACATCCAAAAATATTTAAATAAATGGTATTCTATTATTGTTTAACAGTGTGATTAATCACGATTAATATTTTTAATCGCTACACACACACATATAAAAATAAAATAAAAAAGCTTGGTTCCACTACATTCTATCTCATATAAAATTAGTGTACTTTGTTTATAGCAGGGAGAGAGAAGTCTCGATTGAAAAGTTTGTAAACCATCATCTTATATCACTCTTATATCACTGAAAAATAAGCTATTGCCTATTTCTTCTGACAATAACCTCTATTATTTTGTGGATCCCTTCACAGCAGAGTTGGACACTACTTTCTTCTATTACTGGACAAACTGTTCTATTTTTTAGTCACTCATACTATAAAAAATAAATTTATAATTGTTTGTAGGCTAGTTAATTTGAAAACATAATGATATGACCTCTTGTTTTTAGTCAGTCCTTTTTTCTAAAAGCATTGGTAGTAATCTGATCCATCTCCTTTAAGATTTAGTTCATGTCAATAAGATTTCCACTTGATTTTAATTTTTTGCTGTTCTAGAGGGCAACTAGCTAATCTTGTGTTATGACTGAGTCCACAAACACCTGAATACTTTGTTATCCTTCTCTTCACTTTCAAAGTCTTTGCAGTGGAGTTTTGATCTGTGTAGCTTTTCGGTAGACTTATCTTACTGACACTTGCTTACCTGAAGGGACAAGTCAAATGTGGAGGTGGTTTGGGGAAACCTGGAAATCCTATGATGTATGAGCAGTGAGCCAGTAGTTTTCCCTTCTCTTTGCCACTTGATACTAAATTTACAATAGACATTTTGTAACTTCTTGTGTCCTTTAAACTACTGTACAGTTAAATGATAGAAGGATTTTCTGATGTATTTAATATGTTTCAGGGAAAATTAGAATAGTAATTTAACCTCTTAGGTAAAGCAGGCAGCTCTGAAATGAAGAAATGCTATGGTTTCTATTTTGGAATATCTCTCTTTCATGCCATTGTTATGCTGTCATTGAAGGGTTCTGGACAAGTGAGATGTTTACTTCCCATAAACAGTATCTAAGATTTTAGAAAATGGACACCTGAGATTAGGTGCCTAAATCCATATGTAGGCACGTAAATAAGGGGCCTGACTTTCAAAGGTGATTAGCACCAGAGTTGGTTGGAAATTTTCCACTGAAACAGAGTTTATGCAGAAAATGCATGTTTCTTGTATCACAGGCAGGCTTTCATTGGAAACTTCCCTATTTTCCTGCCAGCTCATCCAGCAGGGCTGCCTGGATGCCCAGGGCTTCCAAAGTCCACAGCTTTGGGACAGCTCTGCTGTGGCAGGGCTTCTAGGGTTTCCAGGCTCTGCCATGGAGCTGGATGCATGAAAGCTCTGGGAACCCTGTCTCTAGCTTGGCCTCAGTTCCCTGCTCCACCTCCAGGAAGCTCTGAGAATCTTGGCTAGAGTAGAGTTGAGATTGTTTGGGTTACCTAATCATGCATTTTCATATCTTGTGGTATTTGGATTTCTCTTAAGGTTAACCTTAATTCTGATTTCCCAGGCTTATCCTGCTTTGTTTTGAGATAATTGCAACATCTTTGAGATGTATCTTACGTTGCATTATTGAAATATACTCTCAACCTTAACACCTCTTAACATAGATTTTATCAGGGAATAGTCTCTTTTTAAGTTCATACATGAATAGTAAAGAAGAAATTCAAAGGTAATGTTACTGTGTGATATTTCTAATGATTTGAAGGTATGAAGTATCATAATTTTTTTAAATTAATTTATATGGCCAGATTCACTAGTAGGGTCTGTTTGCTTAACCCTGCTCTGGAGAAGAACAATAACAGCTAAACACACTGAACAGTAAACTGGATTTACAACTGTTTTGTTTTTCCAGAGCAGCTCAAAGCAGACAGCGTACACTCTAGTTTCTCCTCTCTTCTGTCCTGCAAATTCCCCCGACTCTGGCAACTGCTTACATTCTGTGACGCTCCAAATTCTTGGTCCTGCTTGTCCTCCACACACAAACATACATACAAACTAATGTTCTCCTCTCCTACACTCTGTGTTTGTCAGCGCTCATGCAATAGGTCCTTTTTTAAATATATAGGAGTAATGGTCATTTTTGCAGTTATTTTTCATAACTGAAAGCTTAGTGTCAGCAGACGGTGCATGCAGTTTGTTCAGAAATATCTTTAAGGAATTTCTGTCTTTCACCATCTGCCATTGTTCTCAGTAAGAGTGACTCCAAACTGCCCTCAGTGAACCATGTACTTCAAATTTATACAGTAAATTATATTTCAGTAAGTTTTAGCTATATTGGAAGTTTTATGAGGCACTGGAAGTTTGTCTGTCTTTGAGTTTCATTCCATTATTAAGATAATTTAGGGAAAATATGGTCACTGACTGGGTGGTAAATTCATTCTTAACTTTAACTGGTAAACTAATTGTAAATTCTTCAAAAATTGATTTTCATATACTCAAATAGTAAGTACTATAATTTTGAGGCTTGTATGCTGTTATCTTCATACATAACTCAGTGGATGAATCCCTGTTTTAAATGCAAAACACAGCTCAGCCCTGCCTTTGGAACTATGCATGGTACTGTACTTCCATAATATTTTGAGCATTGACTTGTCCAGTAGTCTGAAAAAATGAGTGTTCTAAAGACTGGAAAAAAAATTCTGGTTTCAAATGAAATGAAACCATAACTACTTTGCTAGAATTCTATGGTTAAGGAGATGGCTCACAGAAGGATTTGGTTGAAAGTGTTTGAACCTCTGCTGACTTTCAGGTACTATATATAACAAAATGGACACAACTCTATTTACACCTATTTTTAGGTGCAGCCTTTCTTTTTACATTGTAGTTATTCAAGAATGTTATCAAGTATTTTCTCTGTGAGACTTTTAGTTGTTCTTTGGTGTGATCACAATCCTAGTCCTTGTAAAGATGACTGATTTTTCCCTTATTAAGTTATCTAGTATTTTAAACAAGTACGTATTTGCCGGTTGTCTTGTTATCTGGTCATGACCTTTATTCAGTTCTTTGGGTGACAGAGTAGGTATCTTTATCTCATAAGAGATTTCTGAGAGTTCTGACCTAAATATGGTCTCTGTCACTCTGTTTTAGTCTGTAGGCAGTGCTAAATTTGTGCCAGGGCTTGCCAGCGCTGAGCCCTGGCACCTCCACGCTTCCAAGTTCATAGCCCCGGGACTTCTGGGCTTGCTGCATAAGTTATGAACGTAAACAAATTGCTTGAACCCCGCTACCTCTTTCATTACAAATTAAGTCCTGTTTGCAGGCTACATGAAATCTTGTAAATCTTTCAATTTAACTCCCTTGCAGTTCTTTGTCCTGTAGCACCAAGCCTGGAGACCTTATATGTGATATATGCCAGTATGCAAACTCCATAAAATATAGAGGTATTGGCAAGAGTCTGTGTAACTAGGCTGTTAGTTATCAATCCTAGCCTGCTGGATTAGCTATCTTTCATTTTATGTAACTTGTATGTTTGTGTGTGTATGTATATTTTATGTGTATTTATATGTAATCTTATTCAGCACAGAGTTAATGGATTTTAGACTAACTGTTTTCTAGGATTAAAGTAATCAGGCATAAAAGGTTGAATAATTTTCTTCTACTACTGCTTTGGATGAAAAGGTTCAATGTGTGCTGTACCATATATTTGTTTGTTCATTACTTATGTAAACAATGTAAACTTTTCGGTCTCCAGGGTTGCAGCTCCATTACAAATCACTGATTTTTGGAGAGAGATGAAAATTACTTACCTGGAATTATTGTTCTTTGATGGTAACAGTTTTAAGAAATCCACTCAACTGCCTTTCCTCATCTGAGAGAGTTGGCTTTTGTCTTTTTCTTCCTAGCTTTTTGTGAGCCAAAAAGAACTGACAGTTGCAGACTGTGGCATGCTACATCTTCAGCTCTGGTGAATGTGCATCTTCCCAGAATTCTAAAATCTTCACATGATCTCTGTCATTCACATTTTAGAACACAAATCAAGGAGTGTGGATCTAATATCATTATCTTGAGGTTATAATTATTACAGGTCAGTAAGTTTCATATCACTCAAATAATAGTAGTAATAGTTCAGAAAAGAATAAGTAATGATATTTGTGTCATATATTTTAGTGAACAGGATCTCCATTTAGTAAACACAATTTAAGCTAAAGAAGTGATTTATACTAGTTTTATGCCTTCAAACATTTCTTTGGATTGACTTACTATCCCATGTTGCTCAAAATGTTGCACACCTTTGTGTCATTTTTAAAGATTTTGTTAACACTTTGCTGGAGGATTCTCTTCAGCTTGAGGTCTTCAAACCACAATTTGAGGACTTCAGTTACTCAGACATAGGTTAGGGGTTTGTTATAGAAGTGGATGGGTGAGATTCTGGGGCCTGCATTGTGCAGGAGGTCAGACTAGATGATCATAATGGTCCCTTCTGACCTTAAAGTCTATGAGTCTGTATGTCTAAAGGAGGGTTATGAGGATGATAAAATCTGTCAAATTTAACTTTGCTTTTACAAATCTAATTAGTAAAGAGAAAAATAACAGTAAATGAAACTGATACTTGACTTAGACTTGCTATTTGCCTTCTCTTTCTATAATGCTGGTATTGTTAGAACCGAGTGAATACTGGAAAATTAATCTCCAGATATATTTTTTTAAAATTAAAGATATGTCTTCAGTATATTAATGTCCTTTTATGGTTGTTCTGCATGATTATTGTAACTCATTTGATATTAGAGAGAATGATTAGGTCAAAATCATACTTTTATTTCTATGCTCCCTCCACAACCCCTGATCAGTGCTAATGTTAGTAACTAGAGGAATGTTTTGAATGCATTTATAGCCTTGGCAGGTTTTAGTTACCTTTATGATGTGATCAAACACATAAGAATGCATTCATACAGTGTGGGAGATAAGGCCGACACGTATTGGGCATTTTACACTTGTCAGAAGACCAGATGAAAGAGAATGAGTCATCAAAAGAGAATTGGATACTTATTTTAAACTCCATTGAAATGTTATTTTTGAAAGAGTTTTGTGAAAATTTAATCACAGATGCCAAGAGACAGGTGAAAAGGCAGTTTCTTTCATTATGACTCTACATGGTGTAAGAAAGATGTCAAACTGACAGACTGCAAACTTGCTCAAGGAGTATTTCTAAACTGCAGCTGAAGTGTGCTTCCCAGAGTGGGTAGACAAAAGCACTATGTCTGCTCAATCTAGTGTGCTAAAAATAACAGTGTAGTGGTGGGTAGCAAAGGCAGTTGGTCTGGCTAGCCCCCCCGAGTATGTTTCCAGGGGGTCCAGTTGGGTTTGTACTCAGGCAGCTAGTCCAAGCTGCCACCTTTGCTACCTCTGACTACCCTGCTATTTTTAGCAATCCAGCTCAAGCAGAACTAGAACATTTGTCTGGCTATGTTGGAGACAATGGATGTGATTTGATTAGGCTGCAATGTTATTCTTAAATATCTTGGAGTAAATGGCAGATAAAAGCATACAGTGCAGGTAATTCATAATCATTTCAATATGTACCTGGGGGGCTTCTATCAGCCTTCCCCCTTACTTATCCTGATCCCCAGCCAAACTGCTACTGGGACCTCACCATCTGCCTATCCTTGAATGACAGGTGAAATGGAGTTTGGTTCCCTGCTGTATCATCTTAGGAGCTACAGATCCCACCCCCATTTCTGCTCCTTTAAATTATACCTCCTTTAAATTCTTTACCAATCCATATTATATGATTACCATATCCCTTTCCCCACAGTGTACCTGCACTGGACATCCATTCTCACATTAACATAATAAGTTGTTACACCATAGCGTAACTCCTGTTTCACATTCATCCAGACCTCCCAAAGCCCACTGTGGGGAAAGCAGAAAAAAACCCCACTTGGCCTTGGCCAATCTGGCGGTAAGGGAAAAATCCCTTTCCAACCCCCATAGAAAGGATAAGCACAATGCCCACAGTGGATCTTGATAAAATCCAGTATTTCACCACTTGCATGGGTGGGAGTGTGGGTGCTGCTCTGCTGGGACCAGTTAAAAGAGCATTTCCTGCACTGGTATGGATTTATATAATCCTCCCTCTCTTCCAGTCACCTGGCAGGGGGAGTGGGGAATGGGTCAGTGTCCCATTGCTGACCTGGTTTGCAGCTGCAGTAAAAAGTCACGCTAGGGCTTTCTAGCCCTTAAAGGGCACTCCTGAGAGAATTCTCCACCAAAGAATTAAAAATTCTGCATACAATATTTTAACATTCTGTGTATTTTGTCTGTCAAAATAACACAGTATAATCATTCTGATTTTCAATTATTTTTGTAATTTATTTAGACTACAATACAATGGATGAAGAATGGGAGTGGGGCGCATTGGAGGAAATCCCTGAATACCCTTGCCTAATAGTAATGTAACTAGATTTGACCCTTTCATTTTAACCCTTTCAACAAATATGTGCGTGTATATGCTCAGCATTACATCATAGGCAACAGAGGAGCAACTGAGGGCTGGGGAATCAAACTCATAATTTATATTGGCTGCTGAACATCTTCAGAAAGGTCAGTAGCAAACAGTTCACAGAGCACATTTTGATAGGAATTTTTTTCGGTCCAAACATTTAGACCAGTTCTAATAACTGAAGCACCATAAGCATTTATAAAGCAATGTAAAGGAGCCTTAAAACTTTTACATCTGTTTTATACTCCTGGGTAGGTTGACCAGCTAGCATCTGTGAAAAAACGGTACAAGGGATCGGGGGTAATAGGCACCTATATAAGAAAAAAGCCCCAAAAAGGGGACTGTCCCTTTAAAAATGGGACATCTGGTCACCCTACTCCTGGGGGAATTCACAAAGAGAATGGGAACAATTCACTAAGCAGACAGGATGCTATAGTCTGCTCTGACTGAGCAGACTATAGCATCCCACACCTACCTACCACCTGCCCACACCTACCTCCTCAGAAACACCCTGAAGCCCAGCCCCTCCACTCTGAGTGTGGTGCAGTAGCGAGCAAGATGGACAGAGTGTGTGTCTTTCTCTCTCTGACACACACGCACGACTTCCCACACCCTCTCCAGGTGGTGATTTACATTTCTACAAGCTGCTCTGGGGGCCCAAACCTACATGCTTGCACTGGCGGGGAGGGGCACGTGGCCATTCTTTCACCTTCACAGAGAAGCAAAAGAAATCTGTGGGGGACATGAATTCTGTGTACACGCAGTGATGCAGAATTCCCCCAAGAGTAAAAGGGACACACACAGCAAGCCAGACCACAGTCTCCACCACTTAATGCGTGGTGAGGTGAATCTTCATTTGTGTTGGGAAGCACAGTCCCAGATGCAGTGTAGACATACAAAAGTAGTTGAGCTAAGCTACCCGGCTCAGTTTGTGATACAATAGAAGCAGATTTCCATCAATAGTTTGCATATGCACAGTACGAATCCTGATGCACAGTCAGCCACTCTGTGGGCATGGGAAGTCTGTATCTATGATGTTTGATGATGCAGCTCTGTAGCATCTTTCACATGCAGCCTGGAGATAATTTTGTCGATCACGCTCAACTTGTCACATACGGATCTTGTCAGAGACCGCCAGTGAGTCCTGTTCTGAGCGATTTGCTGAAGTTCTTTGAGATTGATGCCAGCCCACTGGAGACTGCTCTTCAGATTATCTTTGATGTTTGATGATGCAGCTCTGTGGCACCTTTCACGTGCAGCCTGGAGATAATTTTGTCGATCACTCTCAATTTGTCACATACGGATCTTGTCAGAGACCGCCAGTGAGTCCTGTTCTGAGCGATTTGTTGAAGTTCTTTGAGATTGATGCCAGTCCACTGGAGACTGCTCTTCAGATTATCTTTGAAGTGCTTATACAGACTACTCTTCTTTCTTTTGCTCTGACTCAGCTTCCCATACAAGATCTGTTTTGGGAGAAGGTGGTCTTCCATTCTGATGACATGCTCAGTCCTCCTAAGGTTTGCTCTTAATAACATTTCCTCAGTGTTGATTGTGTTTGGTCTTTCAAGGACCTTAATATTGGTCACTCTGTCTTGCCAGCGATGCTCATTATTGAGTGGAGGGAGCACATGTGAAATTGCTCAAGCTGTTTAATGTGGTGTCTATTAAGAGTCCATATCTTAGATCCATACAGGTAGAACCACTGCACTGTAGATCTTCTATTTGGTGGAGAGATGGATATTGTGTCAGTTAAGAACTTTTATTTGAATTCAGCCAAGGGCTGATTTACTAATTCTGGAGGAGATTTCCTTACCAAGGGAACTGTCACTTGAGATGATACTGCCCAAATACTTGAACTGATTCACATTTTTCAACTGTGTGCTTTGGATAAAGATGGCTGGGGCATTGGAATGAGGTTCTGGTTGGAACAAGTCCTGTGTCTTCCTGACACTGATGGTGAGGACAAAGAGCAGGGATGATTGAGAAAAGCTATCAACGTTGACCTGAAGGACATCTTGTCTATGGACCATCAAGGCGTAGTCATCTGCAAAAAGTGCCTGATGAGAAGCCTCTCCAATCTCTTGGTCTTAGCATTGAGTCTTCAAATATCAAAGAGGGAGTCATCGACTCAGTAGCAGACATGTATCCCCTGATTCAAGTCCCATGTGGCATGGCTGAGAACACAAGCAAATAACAAGTTGAACAGCACTGGAGCAAATATGCAGCCTTACTTCACTCCATTTGAGATTTAAAATGTATCAGAAAAGTTACCACTGGCAAGTACTTGCACTGTCATGTGGTCATGGAACAGAGGGATGATTTGTATGAACCTTCTTGGGCAGCCCAGTTTATGTAGAATAGCCTATAGATCAGGATTTCTCAAACAGGGGGTGCCGCTTGTGTAGGTAAAGCCCCTGGCGAGTCGGGCGGGTTTGTTTACCTGTCCTGTCCACAGGTCTGGCTGATCATGGCTTCCACTTGCTGCAGATCACTGCTCTGGGCCAATGGGGGCTGCTGGAAGCAGCGCGGGCCAAGAGACTTACTGTTCGCTGCTTCCAGCAGTTCCCATTGTCCTGGAGCAGCGATCTGCCGCCAGTGGGAGCCGCGATTGGCCGGACCTGCAGACGAGGAAGGTAAACAAACCCGCCCGGCCTGCCAGGGGCTTTCCCTACACAAGCAGCGACCCCTGTTTGAGAAACTCTGCTATAGACCCTCTCTGTTGACTGTATCAAAAGCTTTGGACAAATCGATGAAAACTGGATACAGTTCTATGTTATGCTCTAAACATTTTTCCTGATTCTGCCGTACAACAAAGATCAGGTCCATAGTGCTACGATCTGATCTGAAACCACACTGCGCTTCTGGCATATTCTCCTCAGATATGTTTATGAGTCTGTTCAGTAGAATGAAAGCTATTGTTTTGCCTGCTGTACACAGGAGATCAATGCCTCTGTAGTTTCTGCAGTCAGCTTTGCTGCCTTTGTTTTTGAACAGTTATACAATAATAGCATCTTTGAAGTCATGTGGCATTTCTTCTTCCTCCCAGATGCTACTCAGGATGTCACAAAACACCTCAATAGCCTTTGGGCCTGCTCCTTCATACAGTTCTGCTGGGATACCTTCCTTTCCAGGTGCTTTGCCAGAGTTCAGTTGTTTGATGGCTTTTATAACTTACTCAACTGATGGAGTGAGATCAAGATCCTCTTTGATGGGTTTCTCAGGTAAATGGACACACCATTCAACTGTGGATGGTCTATTAAGTAGACTACTGAAGTGTTCAGCCCATCTCTGTATGATTCCCTCCATGTCTTTGATGAAGGTTGTGCCATCTGCTGACTTCAAGGGGGCTGTGCCAGATTTAGATGGTCCATAGACTGCTTTGAGAGTGTCAAAGAACATCTTTGCATTGTTTGTATCTGCGTAACGCTGGACTTCTGCAGCTTTCCTCTTCCACCACTCATCTTGCATTCTCCTTAGTTCAGACTGGGCCTTGCTCTGTAGGTACTTAAATCTATCTTTCTTTGAGGTGGAAGTGAGCTTATTCTGCCATTCAACAAATGCTTTCTGCTTGTCACGTAGGAGTTTGGAGGTGTCCTCATTATTGTCATTGAACCAGTCCTGGTGTATCCTTTTCTTTGGCCCTAGCACTGATTTAGCTGTGTCAATGATCACATGTTTAGACTGGTTGCATTCTTCTGATGGGTTGCCAGTGATTGGTGGGCATGAAAAAAGCTTGTCATCAAGTGACTGCTGAAACTGCACCTGATAGTGTGCTTGAACTTTGCGATATTAAATGCTGTTCTATTAAGTTTAGGACGCTTGCGCTGTGAAGGGACTATATGCAGGTTCAGAACTGCTCTGACCAGTCTGTGGTCTGTCCAGCATTCTGCACCATGCATAGCTCTGGTACTTCTGACATCACAGCTGTCTCATTGGCGGATGATAACATAGTCAATCAGGTGCCATTGTTTGAACCATGGGTGCATCCATGTTGTTTTAATTTTATCATTTTGCCCAAAGATGGTGTTAGTTATGAACAGACTGTATTCTGCACATTACCCAAGAGGAGGAGTCCGTTCCTGTTCATCTTTCCCACTCCATGTCGTCCTGTCACACCTCTCCAGTCACTGCTGTCTCTGCCAACTCTGGTGTTAAAGTCTCTCAGTAGGATGAGTTTGTCATATGCAGGGATTGATCTGATGATGGAGTCCAGGTTATTGTAGAACTGTTCCTTGCTTTCCTCTGTGCTGGTCAGTGTAAGTGCATAGGCACTGATGATAGTGACATGCTGTAGAGGATTCAAGGGAAATAGAAGTTTCATGTGCTGTTCATTCAGGTCAACAGGGAGGTCAGGAAGTTGTTTCAGGAGTGATGTTCTTACGGCAAATCCAACTCCATGGATCCTGCCTTCATCCTCTGCTTTTCCTTTCCAAAAGAAAGTGTGTTTGCCTCCTACCTCACTGATGGAGCCTTCTTCGGCCAATCTAGTCTCACTCCGTGCTGCAATATTAATATTGTACTGAGGAAGTTTGTTACGCTATACAAAGCACAAGAGATCTTTATAGGGAAGAGGCAGCTTGCCACATTTATTGAGAATACAACAGTTAGCATATGCTTTTCAGTTACACACACACACACACGTGCATGCGCGTGCACACACATGTACGTGCGCGTGCACACACACACACACAGAGTCCTGCCAGTTACCAGTCTGTTATAGCTCGAGTCAATCTAATGGCCAGTTAGATTGAGCAGGAGTGTAGAGCTGGGTTCTGTCGGTCACGATCTGATGCTCCGAGGCTTTGCAGGACTGAACCCAGGGTCCCATGGCAAAACACACCAGCTTTATAGTTGTAAATTGCCATTTGAGTCCATGCATTTTGCAGTGTTATCCTGTAATCATGAGTCCTTAAGTGGTGGTATCATTTGATGGTTATTGTCAGGCTTCCCATTGTTATCTCCTATTTGTTGTCTTGCCTTCAGGGATGCCTGCCTCACCTCTAAGGTCGTCAATGCTACTAGCATGTTTAGCGTCGGATACAATGGATATTTTCTGATTGTCTCCTGGTTTTTCCAAGTCTCTCACTTTTTCTTTACCATCTGGATATTTGTGATGGCTTTCACACCTTATCTTTTCCTGATGCATGCATTCCTCATTCACACAAACAATCTCTTATGAAACCTTCAAGGGTATACAGGCAGCAGTATTGTGTATTCAGCAGAATACATTGTAAATCAAGCCTTGCTAAATCTTATAACTAAAACAATTCACATTGGGGCTTCAGGCCCTCAAACGTTCCTTAACATAGACACAATGTAAAACAAAGAAATGTATATTTAACTAAAATGTCTAATTTGTAATACATATAGGAAACCATAGTAGACATTATAACTTATCCTAAAACAAAAAGGGTGACCATAATCAGTCATAAGGATGTTGTGGTCTGTCATTCCTTTCTGCTATTCAAAAAGGGTGGCTGACAGGATAAATCAAATCATACATTAATTCTCATGGGGCAGGCAATGTTTTCTAGCTCCTTCCCTTTAAAAGGGTGAGCAGTGGTATCTAAAAAGGGCTGCTTAATCACCTATATGCTGCCGAACTGCTCTGCTACCCCAGGGATGGAGCTGAATGGCTACTGGTCCCAAGACCACCTACATGCAGGATTGTGGCTACGACTGCCAGTGGTCATCTCCACCAGTCACTTTGCCATGCCCCCATCGCCACAGGACTTGAATTAATATGATGATGATGATGAGATTTGATAAGATGTTATTGGGATGAGAATTGTGAGAAAGCCTGTGTGGGAAATTTTTATGTGAGAATAACCTTGCACAGGGGCAGTCCCATTCTCTTGGCTGTGAAAGCCAGATTCCAGCGGCACTAAGAATCGTTAGGGGACTTCCTTGGCTGGGGACTTCCTTGGCTGCAGTGGGTGATGAGGGCATCTTCTGTGCCTTGTCATGCTCTTCGTGTCCCAGCACATTGCTGAACTGTCTTCTTGGCTATTGAAGCACAAATTGAATTCCTCCGCCCAATCCACCAGAAGAGTCTTTGCATGCTAGAGAAAGGCAGTTTCCCTGCCTTGCCGAGGGCAAAAGACTCATCAACTGGTTTGGCCCACTTGTCGAAGCGGTTTCCTGAGGTGTGGCTGCTATCATATGCAAACAGCTACTTGGAGCCACATGTGAAAGCTGGGTGTAGGTGAGGACCAAAGCGGATTAACTTCTTCCAAAGGAGCATGACGTGTTTCTCCAATAGAGGTACTACTCCTCCCTAGTCCCCCATACACCTCGTTTTAATATTATTGTAAAGCCAAATAGTAATGAACTAAAAACCAAAACTAAGACAAAAATCTTTATATGTAAAGCACCTCTTTTACAAAAAGAAGTAAAGATGGAGTTCAAAACATGGCAGTTGTAGCCACAATCCTGCATGTGGGCGGCCTTGGGACCAGTAAGTCCATAGTAAGTCCAATTTTCACATCTTTACCCCATGACGTTGTATTAAATAGTAATAATAATTTAGACTTGACATATTCTGATGTATCTAAACTCATAGTACAGTGTGGGAGTAGATTTCTCTTTGGAAGGGGATTTAAGAACTGGATTTGTGAAAAAGTTGAGTCCCCATCCTACTCTCAATAGAGCACACATAATCTTGTACTTCTCTTATTGTTATATAGCAAATTTTATCACAAGTAAACAAAGTTTTTGTTGATTCATAAGTGTTCAAATAAATGCAAATGTACTTTGATTATTGCTGATTGTCAGCATTGTCAGATGACCTCTATGCAGAGTTAGAAGTGATTATCTATCTATCTGATATTAAAAATGCCATCCATATAAAGTAAAGTTCAGAAATTTGAGTTTGCTTCAAAGAAAAAAAAAGCACATGAATTAAGGGAAATATTTCCATGTACTGCAGAGAAAAAGTGAAAAAGCACCTAAGCACCATATGTTCATTGTGTCACAAAAGGTTTCAGTACAACTTTTAATCCTTCTACCATAATAGTCTTTGGATTAGTTGCAGGGGTTTTGAACTCTCTAATTGAGACTGAGAGTGAGATACCAACTAAGATAGTTCCAGAGTTACGCTAGGGATAAAATGAAGGGAGAGTATGAAATTGACCTGTAACTGTATGATAAACCTTTGAACTGACAGCTCCCAGAGTGATTAGCATCCCATTGGTAAAATGCAGTGAAAGAAGAACTTAACAGAATGTAAAAAATAAAGAACAATATCATGTATAGATGAACAGAGTGACTACTGCTCTGGGATATTTGTTGTCCCAAATTCAAGTGGCTCCAACAAAGATTAGTGTGTGTGCCGGGGGGGAAAAAAAAGACGACATATGGCCATTAATCTCTTCTCAGAATATTTACTCCTTAGAGACTGATGAAATTGTCATGCATAGTTGTTGAGATTCCAGCACTATATGTATTTTTTTAAATAGTAATTTTAAAAAGAACATAATCTAAGATATTGAAAACAATCTAAGAATGACATTTTAAGGTTTGAGGTAAACTGGAATGCATGGTAGACTTGATGTTCAAAAATGGAGCTAGATGTTGTACATTTTGGATGTTTATCACATAGTATGTCTTTTGGTACCAAGATTGCCCCAGGAAAAAAAATGAATCAAGGTTTGGAGGGTTTAGGATGTTATATCTTGATTTATCTGCAACAAAATTGACCATAAAATACCTTTTACAATGCTCATGAGAGCAAGGCATATAGATGTCATGCTGAATAGTAACATCAGAATAATATCAAGGTCTTTTGTTATCTCATAGATTTCACCTGGGCGAAACCATCTATAAAAAGATTTTATGTGGATGGTTAATACTTGGAAAAATTAATGATCTCTCTGACTGAAAAGATAAGACCTGGGTCACAAGAAATAGGGGGTCTGGAGGGAGAGCCAACTACATGCATTTAATTGTTTTAGTGCTGCCAAAATACCATTCACATTAGGTAGAACTTGTATGTGATTCAGACCTTAAAAATGTACCAGTGTTCCATCAAAGGAATACCAATGAATTTTCTGCGTCGTGAAGGATGCTGCTAAATGACAGTACTTCATGAGAAAAGCACACTAATTATGAAGTTTATTTTCTTGCAGTCCATTTTTTTAAAAATTGTCCTGTGAGTTAAGAATAAGGTTCTTACAGCCAGACACTGTTAGTTGTTTGTAAATGTCAGAAGTACATGTACTGGTGCCTTGCTTTCAGATAAAATCTGATTTGCGGGGCTTGCAAAGGATGGCAGTCAAATTGATATTTTATTGAATTAGATTCTTATTAGGACAAACAGTATTGGCTCATACTTTTACCTGCTCATGCTTTGACCAGCACACTGGATGTAAGCAGACAGCAAGATATGGAATGCAAGTAACTGTGACAGCAAGTGGTTATATAAGTCTAAAGGACATGTACCAACAATGATAAATCTGGGCTCAAATTTTCAAAAGTAGCCGTCCATTTTTTGAGTGCTCACCATCAGTATTTCAGAGGTGTTGAGTACCTACAACACTCATTAATAATATTTGGAGTTATAGGCGCTCAGCACTTCTGAAAAACAAGTCCTATGTATTTCAAAATAGACACTCAAACACTGAGGCAACCCAAAACACTGGCTGTATTTGGAGGTTCTAGTTAGGGAATTTGGAGGGAGCCCAGACACTGAGGTAGAGGTGGCAGAGGCAAACTCTGTCATTGATACTGCAGCTAAATCAGAATAAAATGTCCAGAAGTTTTGTGAAAAGATATCTTAAAAGAAGATGCTAAATTTTCCAACTCTCAGATTTATGTGGGAATTGGGTTTCTCGATTTGTCCCTCCTCCTCTTCTCCCTCCTTTTCTCCTTCCTTCTACCTTTTCTCTCAACCAATTTACATGAAAAAAGTTACAGTACTTTGTCCTTGTCTTCAGAGCTCTCTGTTGCTCTGCCCCACCTAAACTCTGCTAATGTTTTCACTTAAAATACACTCATGCCCTTGTTCCCCAATTCAGCAAAGCACTCAAGCATATACTCAACTTTAAGCATATACTTGAATCCTATAGAAGTCAAAGTTGAGCACATGCTAAGTGCTTTGTAGAATGGGGATGGACCAACGTACATGCTTACAGTTAAATGCATGCTTAAGTACTTCGCTGCTTTGGGGATTAGCCTGATTTAGGCACAGGGCAGAGGAAGAGGAAGTTAACTATGCAGCTAACTTCGCTGCAAATTTAGGTGGCCTTCATTTGCCAGAAAATGCTCATGAAGTTGGGCTGACATCCAAGTAATACGTTGTATGTTACAAGATGCTCTCCATGTCCAAATTCTCTGCTGGTGTAACTTTACTGAAGTCAGTCAATTTTGAAAGTTAAATGTTTAAAATCTCTGGGTTAAATTCGGTGCCCCAGAGAAAGAGAGAGAGAGTACAGAAAGTGCAACACAAAAGGGCAAAGGTGGCTTCAGACCATATTCAGGCCTTCTTGATTTTGGATGTCCGGTGGCTGAAACACTTCCCAGTGTAAGTTAGAACACCCCCATAGCTTCCTTCTGCCCTACAGCCAACACACTTTGCATGCCAATGGCTAGGAGGAGCGCCAGCACAGAGCTGCTTATAACAGCACTATTTAGCTGCTACATCAGGGGCATTTTCCATCCTACTCCCCCATGCAGCTCCTAGCAGAGCAGCATGGGGAGCAGGATCAGAAGGATATATGTCTTCTGTGAACCTACTGAAGAAGATCGTCTGCTTTAGGGACTTTATACCTTTTGTAGGGCAGACATAGCTGCATATGTTCTAAGGAGCAAGGAACCAGAGCTTCACCCTCTATATACCTTAGCAGATCTGTAGTGTGGAGACTCTTGGTCACCATATGCAATTGATGAGAGGCAGCTGTGGGGAAAGAAGAATTTTCAGGGCAGAGAGAATGTGAAAGTTGCATGCTGCACTTTTGTGTACACACACACTAAATTCTAATGTAGAGTGTATTTTCCCTCAGCCTTTTTGTCAAAAATGACTCAATCAGTTTTGATCAAATGAAGAAAACAAACAAACAAAAGGCCTTGATGCAGACCAGGTCAAAACATGGAAAATATTATCCCTATACCTGAAAGGTGCTGAAAATTAAAAGCAACAGACAACAGGGTTAGATTGGAAACACTTATGCAACCTTAAATATAGCAGTCAGTACCACTTTCACTACAATAATAATAGTAATAATAAGTAATTAGTATTTTTATTATCACAGAAATTGTTATAAATATTGAGCTTCCTTGTTATGCTCTAGTTGCACTGACTCCTGCAGAAAGGAAATTGGTTAAATGCTCCAACATTTGGAGTCTTAATACCTCATTACTTTTTATGGGTTTATGGTTATGTTTTTACATTGTTTTATTGTATTTATGTTTTGTACATACTCATATTAGCAAAGTTATAATACACAGTAGTACTCAACATTTAACAAAGAGGCTTCTTGAGAACAGTATGTAACCAGTAGCCCAAAGCCATAGTCATTTTCATAAAAAATATAATAAATGGGTAAAGAAAAGGCATCCATTGCACAGACGACAAATCGCACTGGAGAGCGAGAACAGGCAAATAATGCAAATTCAAAAGCACCCTTGTAGGCTTCAGATGATTTCTTTTTGTAAAGTAAATTTTTTTAAAAGCCACAGAACGTTGCCACTGATGAATTTAGGATCCAGTTTCATTTAAAAAACAATTATATTAAAACAAATAATTTCTCACTAGTGTTTGATTAAATTGCAGGACCACAAAATATGAAGAAAACATCTCCCTTGTGCCTTTCATCGTAAGGATGTACTAGATTGTTTTAACTATTTTTCTAAGAGGTATAGGGGAGAATAATAATAATAAAATATATACGTATATATTACCGACTAATCATAGTTAACTCACATGATTAACTCAAAAAATGAATTGTGATTAATTGCAGTTTTAATTGCACTGTTAAACAATAGAATACCAAATGAAATTTATTAAATATTTTTGGATCTTTTTATACAATTTCAAATATATTGATTTCATTTACAGCACAATATAAAGTGTACAGTGCTCACTTTATATTACTTTTGATTACAAATATTTGCACTGTAAAAATGACAAAGAAAAGAAATAGTATTTTCCAGTTCGCCTCATACAAGTACTGTAGTGCAATCTCTTTATTGTGAAAGCAGCAAAGAATCCTGAGGCACCTTATAGACTAACAGATGTTTTGGAGCATGAGCTTTTGTGGATGAATACCCACTTCATCAGATGACATGCATCTGACAAAGTGGGTATTCACCCACGAAAGCTCATGTTCCAAAACGTCTGTTAGTCTATAAGGTGCCACAGGATTCTTTGCTGCTTTTACAGACCAGACTAACACGGCTACCCCTCTAATTTATTGTGAAAGTGCAACTTACAAATGTAGATTTTTTTGTTACATAACTGCACTCAAAAACAAAACAATGTAAAACTTTAGAGCCTACAAGTCGAATCAGTCCTACTTTTTGTTCAGCCAGTCGCTAAGAGAAACAAGTTTGCTTATATTTAACGGAGATAATGCTGCCCGCTTCTTATTTACAATGTCACCAGAAAGTGAGAACAGGCGTTTGCATGTTACTTTTGTAGCTGGTATTGCAAGGTATTTACGTGACAGATATGCTAAACATTCATATGCCTCTTCATGCTTCAACCACCGTTCCAGAAGACATGCTTCCATGCTGATGGTGCTTGTTTAAAAAAAAAAAAAAAAAAAAAGAGTTAATTAAATTTGTGACTAAATTCCTTGGAGGAGAATTGTATGTCTCCTGCTCCATGATTTTACCCGCATTCTGCCATATATTTTGTGTAATGGTAGTCTTGGATGACAACCCAGTATATGTTGATTGATTTAAGAACACTTTCACTGCAGATCTGACAAAACACAAAGAAGGTTCCAATATCAGATTTCTAAAGATAGCTGTGGCATTCGACCCACGGAAAATCTGAGAGGCACGAGGTGTAGAGCATGCTTTCAGAAGTCTTAAAAGAGCAACAATCAGATGAGGAAACTACAGGACCCAAACCACAGAAAAAGAAAATCAACCTTCTGTTGGTGGCATCTGACTCAGATGATGAAAATGAATATGCATCAGTCCACATTGCTTTGAATCATTATCAAGCAGAATCTGTCATCAGCATGGACGCATACTAAACACTATGTGTCCGAATTCAATTTATCTCCAGTTTTCCAATGAAAACCTAATGATTAAGGAAGAGGTGATTGTAATTACACAGTGAGCTCAAATTTCATAAACCAGATCATAAAATTGTTAGGAACTGTGAAATAAGTAGTCTGGCCTAGTGGTCAGAGTAGGAGTCAGGTCTTGTGCGCGGAACAGGCATCCAGGTCAGGGAATGGAGTTGAGGGTCAGCATCAGAGTCTACTCCTGATTTGACCCAGGGGTTAAGCCAGAGTCAGAGCCAGCAAGTGGTGGCCAAGATGCAGTAACTGTCTGGATTTGAGACCTGGGACATCACATCACCCCTCCCTAGGGCGGCAATGGGCTGGACTTTTCAGGATGGTTCTCAGGAAAGGTTTTCACAAGTTCAGAAATATGGACAATTTCAGCAGGCTCCCAGGAACTCTCCTCAGGTATGTAGCCTTCTTAATCAAACAAGCATCACAGCTTACCCCACTTGCTTTTAAAATCATGGACTTTGTGGATGATATACTCATCGTGGTGCTGAACTTGCACCAGAGGGTTGCAGAAGGGTGGCAGTGTCCTGTGAGGAAAAGGGTTAGACACGTATGGCTTCTAGAGAGACACATGAAATACCAGGTTGATTCTGAGAGAATGAAGCAGGTGGAGGTTGAAAGCAATTGGGTTGATCGGGGTTGGTGGATTCGATGCAAGCTGAAGAATTGGTGATCAGGTTTACGGGCTGGTCTGTCAGTATGGAGATGCTGAGAGTCATATTTTCTGTCATACAGAGAAGTTTGGGCTTTTCTGTCATCCTTGGTCCTCCTACCACTTGTAATCTTGTTTTGCTTCTTCCAGGCAGGTATTTAGCTCCCTCTGGGTATGATGAATGAGTTTTCCCCATTCCAAAGCTGCCGAGTTGGGGCAGGTTGCAAATAATTCAGGGTGGAATCAGGGGTAATACCCATAGTTGGCACACACAAAAACAGGAGAGGGAGGGCTTTTTCACATTAAGGAGTTGTATTATATGTAAACTCCACACAGGATAACAGTGGCAACCCATCATTCTGATGGTGGCTGATGTACCACCGGCGATATTGCTCCAGGATTTGCTTCACCCTTTCCATTTGGCCATATGTTTGGGGATGATAAGACCAAGAAAGTTCTGGTTCTGATTATTATGGCCCTTATGAATTTAGAAAAACAAGCATTCATAGGCAGAATTAAACAATTAAAAATTAAACAATTGAGACCAACTGCAATTGAAAATGGTTACTATAGAATTTTTGATGAATATTCCATGTCTCAGTACTCTGGGATCCAGTTGTTTTGCAGAGACTGGATATTTTAGTGGATTTTTTATGCAAAGGTCCAGATTGTCTGGTATACTGAAAGGAGGACAGGAGACACTCGATATGGTTTTAATCAGGCCAGAACTTTATTATTAGATGTCTAGTATTACCTGGCAGATAAAAGTGTACAGTGCAGGTAACTCCATGATCATTCAATATCTGCGAACTTCTGCCACCACTCTCTTTTTCCATCCAAGTCCCACAGCCAACCTATTGCTCCTCTCCACCCCTGAACAACAGTTAAGGTTGCCAACTTTCTAATTGCACAAAACCAAACACCCTAGCCCCGCCCCTTCCTCAAGGCCCCGCTCCCGATCACTACATTCCCCCTCCCTCAGTGGCTTGGTCTCCTCCACCCTCACTCACATTCACTGGGCTGGGGCAGGGGGTTGAAGTGTGGGAGAGGACTGTGGGTTGAGAGAGGGGGTTGGGGTCCAGGAGGGGGTATGGGCTCTGGGCTGGGGGTGTGGGCACTGGGGTGGGGCCAGGGTTGAGGGGCTTGGGGTGCAGGAGGGGTCTCCAGGCTGGGGGGTGGGGCTGAGGGATTTGGAGTGCAGGAGGAGGCTGCGGGTTGAGACAGAGGGCTGGGTGCAGGAGGGGGACTCTGGGTTTGGGGGGGTGTCAAGGCTGGAGGTTTGGGGTTGGGGCATGGGCTTACCTCAGGTGGCTCCCAGTCAACGGTGCAGCAGAGCTAAGGCAGGTCCTCTGCCTGTTCTGGCTCCATACTGCACTCCGGAAGCAGCCTTCAGGTCTGGCTCCTAGGCAGGGGGGCCAGGACGCTCCACGTGCTGCTCTCACCCTCAGGCACCGTTCCCCCCAGGTCCCATTGGTCACAGTTCCTGGCCAATGGGAGTGCAGAGCTGGTACTCTGGGCAGGAGCAGCGCGCGGAACCCTATGGCCTCCCCACCTAGGAGCTAGACCTGCTGGCCACTTCCAGGGCACAGTGCGGTGCCAGGACAGGTAGGGACAAGCTCACATTAGCTCTGCAGCACCACTGACCAGACCTTTAACGGCCTGGTCAGCCACAGTGATCGGAGCCACCAGAGTCTTTTTTCGACCAGGCGTTCCAGTCGGAAACCAGACAACTGGCAACCCTAGTTAGGGTGGGCTATATGGAACGGAGGTTGGTTACCTGCTGTGCCAGTCATAGGAGCCCTGAATCCCATCTCTCCCATTCTGCTCCTTTAACAAACACCTTCTTTTAAGTCCTTTATCTCCATTTTCCTTTACCAAGCCATTATCATTTATGGAGTACCTGCACTGGACATCTGCCCTACACTTACATGATGCATTGCAACATCATAGCCTAACTCCATTCCCTACTCATTATAACAGCACCCCCAAATCTGCTGTGGGGAAGGCGGAAAAAAAAACTCAACTCCATTTTGGCCAATTTGGTGGTGAGGGAAAAATTCTTTCCCAGTCTCCCTAGAAAGGAGCAGCTAGCACAATGCCTGTAGCAGGTCCTGAGCAGAGCTGGTATTTTGCCACTACATGAGGAGGGAGGATTGGTGCTGCTCCACCTGATCTGGTGCAAAGGGGCTTCTACTGCTGGGCTTGTCCCTTTTCCACAACCAACCCTTCCAGTCCCTGGCTATAAATCAGCATCACCACTCTGACTCACTCTCCACTTTTGCAGCAGCTTCTGAGCATGTGCCCCATCCCTCACCCCACTATTCCCCTTTCTATGGTGAGCCAGACTGCCCCCCCATTAAGGTGTGGTGTGGTCATTCTCAGGCTTGTTCTAATATTGAACAAACTAGAATGTTTTTTGCAGCTTTGATCTAGGATTACCAGATTCCAGAATACTCCAGCCAATCCCTAGAATATTCCCATAATTTCTACTGTCCCTGGGAACCATAGTGTCTACATTGGCTTTTCACCACCTGGGGATTCCCTGTGCAAAGAGAATGCCTAGCTATCCTATTAGAGCAGCTCACCATCCTCCCCTTTTTGCTACTCCCAGGGTAGATGCCTAGTAAGATATGGCTAGGAACTCTCTACGTAGCCAGTCCAACTGTTGCTAAACTTGGTAGTGGTCAGAATTTGTTAGCATTTTACAGTTCTGTAAAGTAATTTTTTTTTTTTTACAGAATAGTTGTTTTGAAATAAAAGTTTTTATTAATTCAATTTCCAGCAGACAAGTGCCTTCATTTAAATAAACAAAACAAAAAACAATCCCCCATTCTCTCTCTCACATGCACACGCTCACCCAGAGTACTAATTGTCACTTTAAAGAAACTAGTACTGCCACTATTCATAATTAACTTGGTTTTTGGTTAGAGAAAGACCTACAGAATGAAACTCTGTCTTTTATGAAGACTGGGTTCATTTAAAAATATATAGCTTCTGATGTTGCATTATTAAGTCCATATTAATAGTTCATACACTTTATCATAAAGATCTTTCATTTATATAATTTGACTTATGGCACACACTTGTTAAGATGAGAGACAGTTTGGAAAATAACTTGCTGCTACTCAGTTGTTATATTTCATTTTCAATTGCCAGTACTTTCCATGTTTATGTCTCTGCAATAAATAAATCGTACCAGTATATTCAGTGGAACCTTGATGCAAAGTCAATCTCACAAGCAGAACTAGGAAAATAAATGCACCATCCACAGAGACTGCCTTCAGTGGAAGATAGAACTGCACAGTTCTCCATAAATTTCAAGCCTAATATTGAATGATGTGATGAAGTAGGAAATATGGAGCTCTGGGCTTCTGTAAACATTATATAAAGTTTTTGTATTTTACATTTCTTGCATAGTTAAAAAGAGGCCCAGATTCATGCAATTATTAAATCGAGCGAAGGTGTCACTGCTGTTTATTGTAAGAGAAACATTCAGTTGGAGTCTGTCATGCAGACATTTTTGGCATTCTTGATCAGAGTAAGAATTCTTAACCAATTCAAAAACAGGAGATTTCATTGTTAAAGGCAAGAGGTACTTTCCTAATTACTGCTCACCATCAGGGTAATGATGTTTGGTGGAGCAGCAAGAAAAAAAAAATGTTTATCAGGTGTAAACGAATGGACGTATAAGGCCTCATTCTGATCTCATTTGCATTGGCTTTACACTGATATAAACCTATTTGTCTCCAGAGCGGTAAGGAAGCTGAGACAGGAAAAATGTGCATAGGTCTGTTTATTATTTTCTATTGATCTGTATATTGTATATGCAACCCAGATAAAAAGTACTGGTGTTGATCCTGTGCAATGTCCATCTATATGTTTGTTGACTTTCACTACACATACCCACTGAAGAGGTAAACTGTAAACCAGAAGACTTCTACCTTAAGAGGAATGTTGAGGAATATGTATGGTGCTGGAGAGGCATGGGGGAAACAGTCCCCACTTACCTAAGGAGGTTTTAGACATGAGGTTTGCACCTGGAGTGAGTGCCTAAGGGATCAATCAAGAACAGTGCCTACACTCTGCCCAGCCCAAGAATTCTAAGGGTATGTGGGATTCAGAATTTGGAACCCCTTACAGCAGGGTGGCAACTGTTCAGCAGTGGGAGTTTGACCAGCTCTATGACATCCCACATATCTCACAAATAGCATAGCATCATCTATATGGCTACAGTATTTTACAGGTAGCCTGTGACAAATAAAGCACCAAGGCAGGGGGCTCACACAGATTGTATTCCAGATTGAATCACAGTATGGGTTTTTGTTCTGTTTTAAACAGTCTTATTTTGGAGCTGTGGTGCAGGCTAGGAGGTCACTCCTTTTTTTGCAGTAGTGTCAGCAAAGGCTACATTCTGAGCAGCCCGGTTAACATTCTCCAGACAGAATTAACTACTTCTAACTTTGAAAAATTTTCCTTCCACTGCACAGATCAAGGCAATTACAGTCAGGACATCTTGTCTAGCCTGTGGATAAAGTATTGGACCAGAAGTGAGATAAACATGCAATACTTTCTGGCTGCATTTCACGCAGTCTGACTGACACAGAGTTGACAACTCTTGTGAGTCTGTCACAAATGTTGCAATATATATTTTAAAGTCTCTGCTCCTGGAGCCATGTGATGACATGAAAATCTTAACTTTCACAATTAAAATAAGAGTTTCTCATGCTAAGTGTTTTGGAGAAAAGCTCAAATCCATAAATGCTAAAGGCTGAATAACCAAAACACAAAAATAATATACAAATATTTTTAAAATCCCATTATTTTACAACCAAACACCAGATTTTTGAACTCTTGGGAGTTGATAATACTGCTGGCAGAAGTTTTGGGTATGCTGGGTAAGCTTCATCTTTACCACCTCTTTGATACACCTCTACCCCTCTTGGCTAGTGCTGGCTATGGGTAGAACTTGGCTCACTAGCCATGAGAATGATAGTGCTCACTCTGTGAAGGCAAAAAGCCTCATGTCTAATGCAAGTCATGTTAAGGATTTTCCTCAAGAAACTCTCTCTTGCCATTAGCAAGTTCACCGAGTTTATTTGTAGAGCGGATTTATCACATTCCCCTCTGATGAGATATATCCACTTAGCTGATTCATCATAGAACTTTAATGTTTGTCTGTGATTGATCAGATAGATGACCAAAGCCATTATCTTGGAGGTATCTTTACTATACTTAGTCAGTAGTCCCATCTTCCAGAGCATTTCATTTTAGTAACTTCAAAACATCTCTTCTTGTTAATAGCTCTCCATAAAACTGTGCAGTGGAAAATATCAAAAGTACATATTTTAATATCTAATTTACTTTCACTAGGCTGAAAGGATTGTAACTGTTTGGTTTTTTTCTCATTATTTTAGCTGAACAGCAAGAAAGCTTTGAATTTTGCTTTAACCAGCAGGAATACTCAGGCTGTCCCAAGGCAAATGGATAACTGATTGCTTTTAATCTAAGAGTCATGCCAGGACTGAGGTGTGATTTTAAACCAATTTAGTGAAGCCAGTGCAAAAGTTTTTGTGAACAGTTTCCCACCCCCCAATCTAAAGTAGGTTTATTTCAATTTACTCTAAATTGATTCTTATTCTGTTAAGCAAAATGAAAATCAGTATTAGCACAGGGATTTGTATTGGTTTGACAAAATCAGTTTAATTTACATCTGGTACAATTTTCTTATGCAGACAAAGCCTTACCTTTATTGCTGATCAACAGTTGCAGTTTTTGGTTCATGGGAGAATCTGACATTTTGAAATTTCTTTTCACTCTGATCTGGACCAACCACAAATATTTTCAAAATTCCCCACAAAATAGAATTTCTGAAACAGTTTTTTTCATTTAAGAAAATGTTCATTCTATAATGCTGAAATTTCATTTCAAATTCTATTTTGCTGCATTATTTCTTTTAAAAAATATTTTTATATTTTTTCATGTGTCAGTAGTACAGATTTTGTGCTGATTTCATAAGACATAATTGTTGGTCTATGTTTATTGTGTTTTGATATTAATCAGTAAGGACAGCTGCTATTTAGTAATGATTGAAAAACTGAAGCAGTGCTAAACTGTTTCATTACGACACAACACTTTGATCTAGAAAAGAAGTTAAAATGTTTCAATCAGTACTAAGTAGCAGCTGCCCTTAATGATTTTTAGAATAAAATAAAAATATATTTCAACAATTATATTCATTACATTGACGTGTCAGTAGTACTACTACCAACATGTTATGAAATAATGTAAAAATAATTTTAAAATGTAAAAATACAGAAAAATAAGATTCAAAATGAAATTTCAGAATCTCAAAATGAAATTTCAGAATCTCAAAATGAAATTTTAGGATTCTGAAAGGAAAATTTGCCTAAGCAAAACAAAGAAAAGTTCAAAATATTTTATCTGTGAGAATGTAGAAACTGACACTTTTTGGAAATGTTTCAATTTTACAAAAATGGTATTTTCTGTCAAACTTTATGATGAAAAATATTTGAGCAGTTCTATTTCCATTGCCATTTTAATGTGGTAAGACTGAAATTCTTTCACGGTGACATGGAAAGGACCGTCTGTAGATGCTCCATCAGTAACATTCTCTCCATTTCAAATAGCTTTGTCTTATGTTCTATAAGCTCCCTCGTGCCTCCTATTCACAGTTTTCAAGGGATTGCAGAAAGAGAAGCAGTTGAAGAAAGCTAGGTTCTAGCCTATTGAGGCCTAGAAGATGAAGGCCAGGAGTTTGAAGTTGATCTGGAGCTGAATCACTGCTGTTATATAGTCTTGTTAATTTGACTTAAGAGATGAGTTGTTGCATCTTGTATCAGCTGAATTTTCCATATGATCTTCATGGTGAATCAAACCTACAAGTAACAACAAAGTGAATTAATGGCTAGGTCTGTCTTTCCACTGGTGGTACTTAGATGACTTAGATGAGCTCAGTAAGGCTCCAAGACAAGGGACTATATTGACAACTGAAAAGTAGATAAGACAAGATAACAGATGTAGTCACAATTTGAACCAATTGCACACAGTTCCTTTCTTACCAGCATTGCACTGGGGTTAACTATTTCACATGTAGGGGCTCATTTCTTAAGGGATTGTGTCAATTGAATATTGGGAACTGATACAAGGATAACTTTCTAATGAATAATTTGGACAGACCAAGATAATACTTACACTGTTATTAAGTAAATACATTTATAGTTGCTGCTGTATAGGACAAAAGGGTTATTTTGGCTACAGGGTATGTTAAATTGTAGGACAACAGATGCACTAAATCTGCTACCAAGGCCTGGTCTACCCTGCGGGGTGGGGGCGGGAGGTGTCGATGTAAGATATGCAACTTCAGCTACAGGAATACCATAGCTGAAGTCGACGTATCTTATTCCAACTTACCTCCCATCCTCATGGCACAGAATTGACGGCCGCAGCTCCCCCATCGACTCAGCTACTGCTGCTCACTCTGGTGGAGTCCTGGAATTGACAGGGAGCACGTTCAGAGATCGATATATCGCCTCTAGACGAGACGCGATATCGATCCCCGATAAATCGATCGCTTCCTGCTGATATGGCGGGTAGTCTGGATGTACCCCAAGAAACAGGGGAAAAGTTCCCAATATTGGGCAAAGGATAAAGTGACCTGGTCAAGTATGCATGATTAGTATGTGATCAATAGTAATAAATATGAATAATATGAAAATAGTATGGTCAGCAAAAGTTCTGCAAACTGAAACTTACGCATGCTTGATGTGTGAGTTGCATAAGACATAATATTCATAATACTGAATGTTGATTGGAAGACAACTAATGAATATGTAATTTGGATGGGCTCAAAGACATCTGTTTTAAAATGTAAAGGATTAGTCTGAATGTCAAAGGAAAAATCTATCATGATCCCAGGAGAAAGTAGCTCATCACTATCTGTTCCTTTAAGTCTGTCATTTTTTAATTTCATAGTAATTGTTATCACACAGTATGCTTTTAGTTCAAATAAAGGTTTGAATTAATAAACCTGAGTGTCTCAGATCAAATGTATGTCATTCTCACCCAGCATGAGTGATGTCTAACTCCTTCAGGGAGGTGAGGAAATTCAGAATCTTGCAAGAGGGGCTCAGTATCTTGGAGGATCAGGTAACTGATGAGATAGTTATAGACCTGAGTATCATCTGAATAATGATAACCCATAAGCATAACAGCCTTGTGATATCCCTTAGTGGCCTGTCACAGACGTTAAATAGGAGGGAACATAAGGGAATATTGTTAGATTACAAGAAAGATACAGCAGCTTGGCATTTCTGTCCCTTGGGATCTAACAGAGAAGAATGAGCAAAAGTATCCTATTGTGACTGTCAGTCATAATTAGAGAGACAAGGTGGGTGAGCTAATATCATTTATTGGACCAATTTTTGCTGGTGAAAGAGAGAAGCTTTCAAGCTACACAGAGCTCTTTCTCCAACAGCAGTCTAATAAAAGTTATTATCTCACCCACTTCGTGTCTCTAATATCCTCAAACCAACACAGCTACAACAACACTGCAAACAGTCATGATTAGGTCATTTTAATTGGCCCAAATACTGTATGACATGATATGTCTGATTGTAAAGGGGTTCACGCACTGCAGGAACTTCTCCTTGTGGCCAGGAATGCCATAGTAGCTGTCTTCCCATTTGGTGTACCTTGTCGATGGTTGCTTCACCAGTGCTGTGGTCTCTCTTCCTGCAAGTTGGCTCCCCAGCCTGGTTATGCTTTAGACCACTAGTTTCAGGGTAACCGAGAGATCAGACCAGCTTTAGGCCTCACAGCAAGTCTTCCATCTGTCTCTGGGCTCTGTGGTCTTTACACCCCTTATCTCAGGGGGTTGCAATCCTCCTTCTTCTACTCTGAATTACAGCCCAGGGTCCTTATGGCTGGCAGCCAAGTTCTACTTCCTCAGACTCCTTGCTGCTTCCCTGGACCACATCCTGCCTCTTCAATCCCCCACAGAGGGTGACTGCAAACTATCTCCCTGCAGTCTCTTTCTGCTGCACACTTCCTGGCTTTATAATTGTCACTCAACCCCTCCACAGCTGAGCTTCATTGTCAATTATGCCTGTAGTTCTCACTCACAGGTGCTGCCAAGTATTTATTGGCCTCTGAGGCTCACATTAACCCCTTTAGGGCCTGTGTGGGGTAATACTCCATCACACTGACATATTTTCTAATATTTACTGTTTCATGAGGAGTTTCAACATGCAAATTTGTTAATGGGAGACTTTCTTCCCTACTGTGAGTATAATCACAAAATATTACCAATGTTATGAAATATGGTGAAAGCATACTAGTGAGCAGATGAATAATCAGGTGAATAATTCATATTTGCTTTTATATTCCTAGCAAATTATTATCAAGTCCTAAGTGGAGAAAAAATGGAATTCCAATGCCTTTCTAAAAAGCTAAGTCAGTACTTAAGTTTATAAAAAAGAGGGGAGAAATGCAGAATCCTGGTTTGTTTTTTTTGTTTTTTTTAATACTTCATTTGTTTTCTGTAATTTATAGATAATTGTTTCTAATCTGATTTTACCAGGTGTATTTTTCAGGTTAAGAGTTTATCTTCTGATTGGGAAATTAAATTTAAAACCCTGTCTGGTTTACTAATGAAGCTCATTGACTTTACCTTTTACCTCCTGGTGAATATATTTTGCCAGAGGCATGACTAAGTGCCAATAAACTCAGTTTTTTGATTTCAGCAAATTAGTTATTGAATTAAACATTAAACATTGCTGAGCTAAGAATCTTTATTCAAATAAAGGGTATTAAAATGTATTTCAAATTCTAATCTCACAAAATATTCTGGAAAATTTGCCAAAAATAAGTACTGAAACACTGATTTCATAACACATTTAATAGCTATCTAGTGCAGTACTAAACAAAGATTTTTATTTTTAATTGGAACATATCTTGTTTGTGATATTTTTGTAATAAAACTGATTTATTTAACATGTGATCTCCTTGTGTTATTTCTGTTTCTTCTTTAATTCTTTAGATTTATGATAGGCATCTCTGGGGAGAACAAATTAATGGTATTATGATCACTGATATTTGTTTTTATTTCAGTCTCTGCCATGTTGCAATGTTAAAGAAGGAAGTGTAAACCTACAGGTGATAGCACTATTTTTCTTCCTCAGAAAGAACACAATGACTTTTGCTATCAGAAGGAAGCTGACTGTGCTACCACTAAACTACTGAACCTTTATTTCCTTTCCCATAGAGCAAGGTGATGGTCCAGCCAGCTGAGGAAGGTAGAACAATAACAGACAGATGTCCCTTCCATAATAACATGGGGAGTTTCTATCCCTTAAGGAAAATGTGAAATTGTTACAAACCATGTATGTTTAACGTGCAGATTTTATTTTCACACACTTTGTTATAAATTTTTAAAACATAAACTGCTGGAGGGCACAAAGCTGCAAAAATGGCAAAGTATATTAATATTAACGCGCTGCTGTAAGTACCAAGGAATTCCTCATATTATGCCCTCCAAGCTACTCTTACAGCTGTACTCCATAGATACACTGGTGGATAGAGTGGTCACAAGAGGACCCTCTTGCATACCCAGGCAAGAGGCATCCAAGAATTTAGACTTCCCTGAGGTTCCCATATCTGGTGGCAGCTATTACCTTAAAGGGGATGTGTTTATGACCAGTTCTTTCACCTGCTGGAGGTTGACGATAGGAACTAAGGACAGCACACTCTTATTTCCAAAGGACCAATTGGAAGCAAGGGGATCATGTTGCTGTGACTTTTCCCTGAAGCATTCTGCTTCTACCTGACTTGCACAGGGGGAAAACATCTGGGTGACACAGTTCCCCTGAGGAGTCTTTCTCTTATGAGATACCACAGGATTCAACACTGCCACCCTTCTTATTGGGTGTGTATATGAGGCCATTTGAACCATTACTTACAAGATGTCAGTATGGTAATGACACTCCACTGAATATCCCATCTTATCCAGCCTGAGAACCGTGGCTGAGTGTTTTTCTCAGTATCTGGATTAGACTGGGTAATGGATGAGAAGTATCTGAGTAAGACATAAAAGGAATAATGCATTGTGGTTGGTTGAGGGAACGAGTGGGGGATTTGGTGGAAAGTATATCCACTCCCATGACTGAGGAAATATGTTCATCATTTGTTTCCAAATTTTGCAGAAAGTGTGTCCAGTTAGATTCCCAGCTTCTTCTTTTTTTAATAGTCAAATAGCAGTTGTGACTAAGGCTACTTTTCCCCCAACAGCCTGTGAGCAAGAGGTTATAGTCTTTCCCATTAGATATCAAAATCTATGTCTTTGTCATCTCAAGTCTGCACTACTGCAATTGAATTAAAAGTGGCTACACTTTAAATCCATTCAAAATCTAAAGCTAATGAACAGTGAAAAAACTGATCTTTATGTGTTGAACTTTGTTTTGTTTTGGTTTTTGTTTCCAATTCAACTGGCAGTGCCACATGACTTATATTCTGTCTGGCAGGAAGTGTTGTTAGTGGAATTTTAAGGTCTAAGGTACATATATATATTTTACAAAGTTTTTTACCATTGTAGAAAGTAGTAATTTTTTTTAAAAAAAGTTTTAGAAATACCATGCTAATACACATCACATTTTTTATAAATCACACTAAAATCTCAAATTTTGTCTGAATTTGAAAGAAAGCTGTCAAAGTTTTTTCCCCCACTTTGAACTTTAGCGTCCAAAAAGTGGGGACCTGCATGATCACTTCTAAGCTTAATTTCTAGCTTTGATCTGATAACGCTGCCACCAGCCAAAAATATAGTGTTTGGCACACTTCTGTTCCCCCAAAACCTTCCCTGGGGAACCCAATACCCAAACCCCTTGGGTCTTAAAACAAGGAGAAATAAACCATCCCCCCTTCCCCCCCCCCGACTTTCCCCTCTCTGGGTTGCCTTGGGAAGCTTCACACCGATCCAAACTCCTTGGATCTTAAGACAAAGAGGAGTTAACATTCCCCTCTCCTTTCCCCCCCGAATCCCTGGTGAGTTTAGACTTAATCCCTTGAATTCTAAAACAAGGAAAAATCAATTAGGTTTTTAAAAAAGAAAGCTTTTAATTAAAGAAAGAAAAGGTAAAAATTATCTCTGTAAAATCAGGATGGAAAATGCTTTACAGGGTATTTAGGTTCATATAGACTAGAGGGACCTCCCCCCCCCCAGCCTTAGATTCAAAGTTACAGCAAACAGAGGTAAAAATCCTTCCAGCAAAAGGAAAAGCATTCACAAGTTGAAAGAAAACAACCATAAGACTAATCCGTCTTGCCTGGCTATGCTTCTAATTTTGAAACATGAAAGACTGATTCAGAATGATTTGGAGAGTCTGGTTGTACGTCTGGTCCCTCTTTGTCTCAAGAGCGAACAACGAACAAAACAAACAACACAAACAAAGACTTCCCTCCACCCAGATTTGAAAGTGTCTTGTCCCTCCATTTGTCCTCTGGTCAGGTGTCAGCCAAGTTCACTGAGCTTCTTAACCGTTTACAGGTAAAAGAGACATTAACCCTTAAGCATCTGTTTATGACAAAAGCTTACCTCCAATAAAATCCTCATCATCAACTCACAAACCAACCAACATCTTCAGGGACAGTTGAAACAATAGATAGGTTCAAAAATCAGTAGAATTAGTCTGTTAGTCAATTAGAGTTAGTCACAATGACCTCTCAATAAAAATAGGCCTTCAACTTTTTTTTTCTTTCTCCCCATCAGGCAATGTTTAGTTTCTGTTTATATTCGATGTGGTGTTGTGTAGGGAATTCATCCCCTTTGAATTGTCATCAAAAGCAACATAGTGATTTTTCTTATTTGATATAATTATTAAATTTACAGTAACTCCTTGTTTAATGTTGTAGTTATGTTCCTGAAAAATGTGACTTTAAGCGAAACGATGTTAAGCGAGTCCAATTTCCCCACCAGAATTAATGTAAAATGGAGGGGAGGGTTAGGTTCCGGGGAATTTTTTTTCACCAGAAAAAAAACTATATATTATATATAGACACACAGTATACGTTTTAAATGAACAATTTAACACTGTTCACAGCTATGATGATTGTGAAGCTTGGTTGAGGTGGTGAAGTTAGAGGGTGGAAGAGGGTGGGATATTTCCCAGGGAATGCCTTGCTGCTGAGCTAGCACTCGGCTGAGCCCTTAAGGGTTAACACGTTGTTAATGTAGCCTCTCACACTCTACAAGGCAGCAGGAATGGAGGGAAGGGAAGGGAAGAAAGTATAGCAAACAGAATCAGACACACACCTTGTGTGTGGGAGAGAGAGAGAAATGCACACTGCCGCTTTAAGTAAGCTGACCCACTCTTAAGTGCATTGTCTTTTTAAGTGGGTCAGGAAGTTGAGACAGCAGCTGCTGCCCCAAGCTGTCTCTGTCTCTGTCCGTGTCCCCACCCTGCTCTATATGGAGAAGGGGTAAACAGGGTGTGGGGGAAGGGAGACACCCTGACTTTAGCCCTCCCCTTTCCCCTCTTTCACAGCAAGCAGGAGGCTCGGGGAGCAGCTCCAAGGCAGAGGGCAGGAGCGGCACATGGCAGTGGGGGGGTGGGACAGCTGAACTGCCCAGCAATTGTTAGCCTGCTGGGCAGCTGCTGCACAGGGAACTTAGGGGAGCGGAGAGCTGATGGGGGGGCTGATGGTCCACCCTGGTTCCAAGCCCCCACCAGCTAGTTCCAACGGGCTGCTCTTCCTGCAAGCAGTGGACAAAGCAGGAGGCCAAACAATGTTAGAAGGGAGAATTGCACAACTTTAAACAAGCATGGTCCCTAATTGATCAGCAACGTAACAACAAAACAACATTAACCAGGATGACTTTAAGTGAAGAGTTACTGTAATGTGTGTTCTGTGTTGGCCTATTGGTATCCATCTTGACATTTTCCTGCACTGAGGAATCTGGAGGAGAAAGGGTTATGTCTGAAAGCCAGTTGGGGTTCAGTCTTCTTGAAGTATGTTTTGAGATTTGGGAAACATTATAATGAAGTGGGTTCTAACCCATGAAAGTTTATGCCCAAATAAATGTGTTAGTCTCTAAGGTGCCACAAGGACTCCTCGTTTTTGCTGATACAGACTAACTCGGCTACCCCTCTGAAACCTACCATAATGAAAGACATTATGAAATGTTGGTTAAAATAAACTAATTCGTTTTTCAGAGTTTGTTCTAAAAGAAAGGATAATTCTGCAACTTGACTGTTGTTTAGAACCAGATAGATCATTTGTAAGTCTATTAGAACCTTCAATAGATTTCTATCTTATGACTAAGCTTGCTGTTCCTAGGGAATACTAACTGCCTTTATGGTAGCATCAGCAACACCAACCATGTTCACCATAACTTTTCTGAAAATTTCAAAGCAGATACAGTAGATATGCTTCAAAATTAAAACAGACAATATTGGGTTCAGTCCCTGGTTGGGTTGCCTCTAATATGTGCATTACAAACAAAAGTTCTTGGCTTGGCTTCTTACAGGAGGGCTTGCCAGCTGTAATTAGCATAATTTACAGGATAACTAACCTGACACTGAATTATGGAGTCGTATCATCAAATTTTAAGCAAGATTTTGCCTTTCTGCTGTTAAAAAAACAAAGTAAGTAACTGACCTTCCTGCTTAGTCCACTTTTTAAGCTTGTTTAAAATCAAAATTAATTGTGGAAAAAGTTCTCTATTACTGACTTACTTTTATTTGAAACTTTTCAATGAGTCTTTTGAAAACACAGAACAGAGTTGAGGGTGTTAATGACTCTGTTAAGAATGCGCTAATTGATTCTAATACATCTGTTTCATCGCTGTTGATGACATCGTTTGGTACAGTGTATTGCTTGACATTTGTTTATTTAGGCCAGTATAAATCTCTCTATATAATATATAATTTTAATAGTTATACCCCTCTGGGATTGGTTGTAGGTCATTTGATGTTTTTCTGTTTGCATCCTACTTACTCTCATTATACAGAGAAATGAGTTTGCAATGCAGATGATACCCAGCTATTTATTACTTCAATATTAAAAATGAATAACCTTTACCTGGAGCTTTACCAGATATAGGTAAGAGATGATCTCTTTCCTGAAGAGTCAAATTGTTACTATTTGTGTATGATATTAAGGATGGATGTCACATAATCTCAAGAAACTAAACTGTAATAGAACTGCAATTTTATTGAAAGGTATACTTGTGGGAGATGCACTGCTTTAACCACCTCATTTAATTATGTATATAAGTTGACTGTACTTAAAGACCTACCTATGAATTATACTTCTGGAATTGCATTTTAAAAGAAAAAGAGAAGGGAAGAACACTCTTAAAACAATCTTTATGTCTTTCCCATTGGGTAATGCAAACTTTGTTTAAAGACAAGTAATAGCTTGTGTCGTGCTCATGAGCATCACGCTATTTCTGAATATGCACAGATAGTTGTGTGTGTGTATTAGAATGCTGCATTCATGCTAGTGAAGGGACATCTGTCGCTCAAAACAACTTAGTGTTGCCCAGGCAATGTTGCATACAACTTTGCAAATGTGTTATTTGTTGAATTAGTATTTAATGGCAAGAATTACCCCAGAAAAGCTCAGCAGCCAGCCTTCTAAATAAAGTGTGAAAATCATCCCTCTCAAAAGTTGCATTCACATGATTTTACCCTTGAGACAATAGTTGAGCCAAAAATATGCTGCCTATTGAACTTTATTTGTGTTAAAAGTGTCTTCACTGTGGTAAGTCGATGGCTGACACTCCCCTGTCGACTCTGCCTACACCTAGACATGATAAATTGACCCCGCACTGGATTGATCACTGCCCATCGATCCAATCAGTAATGTAAACAAGCCCTTAGCTTATGCTTAGTGGTCTGTGTGTGCATGTGTGCACACACACTCTATCTATTCAATTTGCTTTCATTGTTTTCAGTGGGTCTAGTGCTGCCTCCAATCTTATGGTGTCCTCTCTGGCCAGAATCATACAGTGAGAGTATTTAAATAAAGCTAGTTGTTGAAACCTTTGCTTAATTTGTTCTCAAGCAGCCTGTGCACTCAGATGAAAAAATAGAATGATGACTCAAGGCCTCACCATGAAAGGTTCTTTGTGGGAAGCTAGACTCATAAAATTCCAATGATTGCTCATAAACCTCATAGAATTATCTGCCAGACAGAAAACTATCTTCATTATCCTAGTTTCGATATGATTAGTGTTTGGATCCAGTATTCATTTTCCTATAATTTAGGGAAAATATATTTTGGGGCTTATCCATATTTAAATCTAAACACCAAGCAGATAGCTCCAGTGTTTTCATGCTACGGATGCTAATAACATCCTTTCCTATATACTGATGTGAGGATGAAGGAGAGGAGGGGATGAAGTAAAAAACAAATTCTGTGTTTCTCCCACCTTTTTTAAGCTATTTGTTACACCAAGATTTGGCATCATTAGAGGCTTAGAAACCTTAGTGCTGGCCCTGGTACTGATTTATTATTATTGTGTGCTACAAAGACAGCAAATGTTTGCAATCATTTCTAAAATAACAATAGGTGGCATTGCAGCTATGAGGCTGGGTTCTGGTTTTGACTTTGACCTATTCATAGCCGATATTGAAATTTTGCAGAGATATGTGATATGATCCTTGCTTACCTCATTGTGGCAGATGCAGCTTATTAACCCACCCTACATAAGCAAGAGGTAGGAGCAGCCACTCTAATTAAAGAAATCAGGGTTTGTAGCTGAGCAGTCATTAGAGAGGAAGAACAAAGCCGGAGGAGAATGTTTGAGCTGCAATTTATTGATCAACCGGTGTCAATTTTGTACAATTGTCATGGGTAGAATACAGCTCCACCTGTGGAGTATAAATGGATCTCATGATTCTGTGCTTTTTCCTTTACTTTTTTTTTTTATTGTTATTAGTAGTTCATTTAGCTGTCAAAGGGGGAAAACATCTGAACAGTGTATCCATGGAGATTTTCAAATACTAGTTGTTAAATGAACCTTTGAGCTACATGCATTTGTTTCATAAGCCAAAATGATTTGTTGTGCTTTTTTGTTGTTTTCATGTTTCTTTTTTGACTGGGGTGTTTTTGTTTTTAATGAAAGACTAGGCAATATGAGTATAAATATTTATTTATTTTAGACTCAAGGACACAAATCAGAATAAATGTCAAATGGGCATAAAAACAGTAAGGGGGATAATAAGAAAGTGCTTGTTTGAGGAAGACAAGATTTGAAGACTGAAAGATGTAAAGTGAATAAAATATGACAGTCTATGATGTATTTCTAAGCTTTGATGCTGGGTATCTTTAGATTAAATGAAAATTTACCCTAATGTTATTTTTAAAAGGTGGTCACTGATAATAATCTGATTCCCTCTGTTTCCCCAAACTTCTCAGATTTTGCCTTCATGCAAAATGTAAAATATTCTGATCACACTGTTGAAAAATGGATTGTAAACCAAAATCATAATGATAGAGATGGACCCAAACTGGAGCTGGTCATTTGAATTTTACAATTATTTGCAGTCCAGATTAAATGGGATCCAGCCTAAAAGGGCAAAATCAGAACCATTTTTGAATTTGCATATCTGTTTGTAATAGATAGAACCATCTCCCAGTACACCACACATGCCTTCCACACACAAATTTTGGAGGATGCAGGTCATATATAATCCATTTTGACTTTTCAAAACCACACTAAAACCAGAAAGATTTAGCAAAATGATCCTAGGCTTAATCCAGATCTGCTTAATAGGAGGTTTACATTTAGCCCTCATTCCATATAGTGTTGGTTCCAGATCACCTTTACTAGAGAACTTGATGTTCCATGTGATTTCTTCTCTTCATCTGTGTTCTGCACAGAAAAGGAGCTAACTTTCCAATTCTTTCTAACACAAGCATGGAATTAAGGCACTAGATAACTTGTCTATGGATTGGAGAAGAAGGTGGAGCATTAATAATGTATTCAAATATAAGATGGATGGGGTAAGAGATTAATTTAGATTGAACGTTATTCTACTTGCATTCTGTCTTGGCTATGGTTATTGTTTCGTGCAAAGATGTTATTTCTGAAACAAACAGTGGGAATTAAAACCAGTTACGTTTTTATAAACTAACCTTTTCCATATCTATGTTTTACTTCTCTCAGTACATCCCCAGTGAATGTAAAAAGTGAAAATTAGTTTGGAGTAGAGAGAGAAGTAGTGTTGAAAGGATCAAATGTCCATGTAGCATAGACTAGTGAAGAGGAATATTCCTAACATTTGTAGTAGAAATATAGTGGCCATGACTTACTGCTCTTCATTTGTTTGTTGGTAGTTTTTTGCCACCTGAATTTAAATCATTGCTTTCTTCAAGTGGAAATTTGCATTGATGATTTATTTTCCTGATGGCTAAGCATACTAGTAGCCCTCTTGGCCTTAATTTGGAAGAGTTACTGATTATGACAGAAGTTTTAATACCTGGCTGTGCATTACAGTGATGTATTTCTGTGAGTTGTTGTAATGGTAAAGCATCAGTGAGCATTACCGTGATAGTATATTTATTTGTTACAGAAAAATAGTTTGGGACAGAATAGAAATTGTGGCTTTAAAATATTGTTATAATTTACTGCATCATATATATCTTTGTTAACCAAGGTATTTGTTAACAAATAATAATATTTGGTTTTATGTAGTGCTGAGCCAGAGACAAATTAGAATACTTTTTTACTAAAGATCTTTCTTTAACATTTTCATTTTTTCATGAAACTGGCTTCAATTTATCTCCTTCCCCCAATAAACGTAATAATTTAGTTTTACAGTTTTATGTAAAACTGTATGTCCATGTGACCTGCTTTCTAAATAAGGGTTGCCAAAACAGCATCCTATTTTTATTGCCCCTTAAGCAAGGCTCAAGAACAAAAGGAGGGGAAAAAAGATGAATTACTTAAGTATTTAAGTTGTTGGTGAGTTTTACTCCTGCTTCTACAGTTTGGGTTGTCTCAGACACTCACTGATTCTATCACTAAGTCCAACTTGATTTCCCCCTGCCCACCCCATACACAAACTTGTGCTTAGGTCTGGCCCTTCTTGTTGCCAAGAAGCCAGAACATAGTCACTGTTTATGTGTGATTTATACTCTTTATGCTGTTGCAGAATCAGTTAGCATTAGTAAATAAGTAAAACCGAGAAAGTTTAGAAGCTGATTGGTTGGGTTGGCAAGTAAGGAGGAAAAAAGAAACAATCCCTAAAAAGAACCATATACCATATCAATTTGTGGTATATAATTAGGGCCCTACCAAATTCTCTGTCCATTTTGGTCAATTTCATGGCGTAAATTGTGAATTTCATTATTTCAGCTATTTAAAGCTGAAATTTCACAGTATTGTAATTGTAGAGGCCCTGACCCAAAAAGGAGTTTTGTGTGTTGTGTGTGTGTGTGTGTGTGTGTGTGTGGCAGGGGGGCTAACAAGGTTATTGTGTGGGGAATTGCAGTACTACTAGCCATACTTCTGCACTGGTGCTGATGACAGCACTGCGTTCAGAGCTGGGCAGCTTGAGAGCGGCGGCTGCTGGCCAGGAGCCCAGATCAGAAGGCAGAGCCACTGCCAGCACCACGGTATTACCAACCTTACTTCTGCACTGCTGACTGCAGAGCAGAGCCCTCAGTCAGCAGCCACCGCTCTCCAGCCACCCAGCTCTGAAGGCTGCAGCTCAAAAGTAAAGGGTAGCATGGTCTCGTATTGCTACCTTTACTTCTGAACTGCTGCTGGCATGGCATTGCCTTCAGAGCTGGGTGCCTGTTCAACAGCCACCATGCTCTATCCACCCAGCTCTGAAGGCAGCACAAAAGTAAGGGTGGTAATACTGCAACCCCCCTAAAATAACCTTGTAACCCCCCCACTCCCCGCAACTCCCTTGTGGGTCAGGACCCACACTTTGAGAAACACTGGTCTCCCCCATGAAATATGTATAGTATAGGATAAAAGCACACAAAAGAGCAAATTTCATGGGCAGGAGACCAGATTTCATGGTCTGTGACATGTTTTTTGTGGCTGTGAATTTGGTAGGGCCCTATATATAATCTATGACTTTCATTATGTTCCTGACTGTAATCTACCTGTTTAGAGAGCCTTTCATCAAAAAAGATCCCTTAAGCACTTTAAGGATTATATGTAAGGGCATCATTTGTCCATAACTGAAATTGGTCAGCACCACACAGAATCTTCCTCAAAGTGGAATTAAAATGTAATGGAGGGAGAAGAGATGATTTTTTGGATAATAGAGTGAAATTACCCCTGGTAGAAATAGGCCAGGATGCCAAGGTTAACAGCTCTAGTGTTGTACAAGGTGCTCTTTGATGTAGAGCTGAGTGGGAAATGGTTTTCCTGTCTGTCAAAAAAAAAAATGAGATGCCAATTTTTTTTATATTCTGCATTGGAGTGAAACTGAGACATTTCAAAATTTTTCACAGAAAAGAGAGAGACCCAGCCCAGAACAGCCAATAGCCAGCATTTAGGGCACTCACCTGGCATGTGAGCAATTCTGGTTCAAGCCTTTGCTCTGCTTAGGGTGACCGGACAGCAAGTGTGAAAAATCGGGACAGGGAGTGGGAGTAATAGGAGCCTATGATAAGAAAAAGACCCAAAAATCAAGACTGTCCCTATAAAATTGGGACATTTGGTCACTCTAGCTCTGCTTAATTCATAATGGGGACTTAAGCCTGAGTCTTCCACATGTGAGATGTTTGCCTAACCCTTGGGCTATTGGCTATTCATTTATGGGTTTCTCTCATGTTTTGACCAGAAGTTCCATCCTGGACCTGAGGAGTTTTACTGATGAAAATTTCGTTGGAACCAACTATTTACCATGAAAAGTTTCGACAAATCTTCATTTTCTACTGAAAAATCATTTTGCTGAAAACATTCTTGACCAGCTGTAATCTGCCCATTGAATAGGGTAATATTTGGGTTCAGATACCAACTGTATTTGGAGGTCCTATTTGAGAATATTTGAATTCTGAAAAACTAATGATGGAAATAGAAGGAGTCGAATGTGAACTATGACTGGCAAGGGCATGAGAACTATAACAGAACAGGCTTTGTGGGATGGCAATGATTTATAAGGTCTTTGTTCAGTAAGATACTATCATAACGGGAATCTCTTGTGTGCACCATTGGAGTCAGTGCCATTAAAAGGGCAGATGACATATCCTTTAGTATTTTCTGGGTGTCCTTGACTAGCTGTAGACACAGTCCTCCAATTAAACATTCTCTCCTCTACTGAAAGTGTGCAATATGCCTTATGGGCATTAGGGAAGACAGTAGCACAGTACAGCAACAACCAGCAGCAGCTAGGCCATTGTGTAGGGCGCAGCATGGCAATGGCAGCAAGAGTGCTGTAAGTAACTGTACATGCTTTACACAGACAAATCAGAGTTGGTTACAGACTGGTGGCAGTACAGATTTAGTCTGCAAGAGCAGTCAAAAGCAGCAGTAGTAGAGCTCTTGGAGCAGAGCACACAGACAAGCACTGAACCCGCTAGGTGTAATCAGGTCATTTTGACAGTCATTGATACAGTGCGGCAGGCAGGCAAGCCAGGCTGGCAACATCACAGGCTCAGACTGAGAGAAGAACTGCTTTTAAAAATATAACAAAGGCGTTTGTGGTAGTAGTAACGAGAGAGACATCTAAACTCAAAAGTGAGAAATTGATACCTGTTGCCGGATGAACTCGCTTCCTAGCCTAGAAGAGCAAAAGGAGGGCACAGCACTGCACATCTCCTGCCCTCTTCTTTACAGTTTGTGTTTGTATTCATGCAGTGGTTGAGAGCAGGGCTGCCCAGGGGCTTCAGGGGGTCTGAGGCAAAGCAATTTCAGGGCCCCTTCTATAAAAAAAAGTTGCAATACTATAGAATACTATATTCTTGTGGGGGCCTGGGGCAAATTGCCCAACCTTCCCCCCACTCTGAGCAGCCCTGGTTGAGAGTCATCAGCCCAGGTCAGTGGCTACACCTGTGTGTTGTTTTATTTTAGTTCAGAGAGAGGTAAGATTTTTTTTTCAGTTTACATTTGAAAAGTTAAGTCACATGGGCACACAGTAAAGAATCACGGTGATATATAGAAGATACATTCCAACATCCCTGAATTCAGGGCTCAGAATAGGTGCCCTTCCCTCCACACTGGCAATGTTCTTTGGTGCTGCTCCTCTTTGCTTGAAAGCCAGTTCAGTTATAGTTGCATGGACAATTTTATTTTGGTTCAGAGTTATTTCCAAAGAAGCCAAAAGAATTTTATGCAGCCTTTCAACATGCTTCACCCTCCAGCACCACCACAACAGGTGTAGGACAGCAGAAAATGTTTTTGTCACCAGAAGAAAGTGCTATTTCCTTATAAAGCCAATAAAAAAGCCAGTGCTTTTTAGCAGCAATGCCACCGGTGTTGCCTTATAAATGGAGAAAAGTGATGGCTGCAAAAGGACTAAAATTAAAACTATTCATATCTATGTAATTACCACTCCTTGATTATATTGTGCCTTTACTACAATTAGAGCCACCTCTTGCTGATGCTTTAACTACTGGTTGTTCCTGGTGCCTCTAGTGGTTGTATCATTATTTATGTATCTGATTCCATTGTCACTGATATTGTTACTACTTTGCCCAATGAAATTGCGGGGGAGGGAGTTATAAAGGAAAGTATAACTGTTATATTGTACAAAGTAGTAACCCTTCTCCAAAATACAATGTAGAGTTTCAGACTATGACAGAAACTAATAGTGAGCTAGAAAGTGACAAGCACAGGTGCCAATGTCATTGTTTGTAACATTACTATAGAGGAGGTAGCTATGCCAGCAACAAAAAATAGGAAGAAATGTAAGAGGCTTCTGAAGGATTAAAAGCAAATAGATTAGGTTGGAAAGGAAGGATTCCTTATTAGACTTTGGGCACTCTGAGGTACAGGCTTTCTTCCTATTCACTTGGACAGTGCTTAACACATTGTGGGCCCTACGGAATACAAATAATAGTCAATAATGGCTTGTTTCATTTAAAACACTTAGCAATCCACTCTTCAGCTTTGTTCTGCAAAAGATTAATAGAATTGCGGAACTTTATTTTACGCTGAATATGAAGTCAGACACAAACAATAATATGATGCAGAAGTCAGGTGTGACTATATGGTTGCGTACTGAAAATTAGTACCAGCATGTGGGAGCATTTGAGTTTCGTATATTCTGTGCTACACAATCTGCATGAGCTCAGTGAAACTTGTTGATAACTTGCATACCCCAGACCAAATTACCCCTTTTAATGCATGACAAGCGAGTCATTGGAAAGTAAAATAAACAAAATCAGGCTGCAGAGTCTAGTAGAACTTCAGTCACTGTAACTCTAGGTCAATACAGAATCTGTAACAAGCTGAGAGAAGAGGGGAATGTTGTGACAGACCACCTTACTTTCTCAGCCAACTCTTCCCCCTCATCTGTCTCTGTACTTTGACACTGATAGTGTTGTCCCTTTGTCTTCAGTAGATAAAGCAGTAGCTTTCTATCAGCACAAATCTCCTGTGTATTTTTTGTCTCACCTCTGTCACATTTCTAAGGTGTCCATCATTATATTTCTAGTAATATAATTACTTATTACTACACCTGTTTCTCTTTTATTTCTGAAATACAAAGTTTTATCTTTTTTTCTTCAATAAAATGAAACTTTGGTGTTAAGAGGAAAATGTTCATATTGCATTTCTGTGAAATGTATTCACTGTAAGTAGAATATCCTAAAAATGATTTTTATTTATGAATATCTTAAAACTTAAGTTTAGATTGTGATTTGTCATATTGTAATAACCTGACCTTAAAATGCAGCATAATTTTTGTGGGAGTTTAACAACTTGTCAAAATTTCTCTCTGATTAAATCTTTCTGGTTTGATTTATATCATATGATTAAACATGAATGTGGATTGTTGATAAAGTTAATACTAGTATTATAGATTTTTAAATGATACGTCATCAAGAGTTCTTTTAAAACAAAATCGGTAGTACTGCTCTGTGTTCAGTTGTAGTAAACTATGACCCAAAACGTTAAGTCAAATAGGAAAGTTATCACCTAATTGCACATTTCTGCTAACATGTGCTAGTAAATCATTTTAATGTGTGCCATTAGCATTGTTAAATAACTACCAAATTAATGGTGTTAGATGTTAGAAGACTAATTACGTCCTTTTGGTGATAATGCCTTTTATGCTTAAGAATAAATACTTTTAGATATAGAACAACCATTAAGATTGATTAAACAATGAATATGCAAATCATTGCTCATGTTGTGCAACCCCTGAAAGCATTATTTGGTGTTTTCAAATCATGTTCAACAGCAACTAAACTGAAAGATTAATGAAAATGGATTGAAGTTTAAAAGCAGGCAAAAAGACTATGGGTTGATGTTGTTTCTTTATCTTCTCACAGTGGGCTGTGGTTGTAAGGTTGGCTTATTATTTATTTGAAGTTTGGTTTTAAAAACCCTCAGATCTGTTAAGCCACGTTCGGTAATAATTAAGCAGTAGTATATCACTAGGAGTATTCTGACTGTATTTAACGTTTAGTACTAATTATTTCTCATTCATGTAATTGGAGACCACTCACTCACAATGTGAAGCAAAAGGGATGATAAGTCTGAGAACTGGTGTGAAAATATGAATCCTATTTAAGTGGATGTGATTTTGCCATTGGCTACCATGGAGCCTGGACATCATCCTTGACCTGCACCAAAACACTGTAAATTTGACAGAATAACTGAAAATATGAATATACACATTTATGTCATACTCCCTTAATTCCTAATTAATAGTGAAGGATTTAGTAAATATACATTTGATTTGACCTAACTTTCTTAAGCTTTTTTGAACAAAACAAACTGTATTTGTTCTGTAATGTTTTTTGTCTGGATCTGATTGTATAAATATAGTGCAATGTATATAGTAACATAAGAATGGTCACACTGGGTCTGACCAATGGTCTGTCTAGCTCCATATCCTGTCTTACAACATTGGGTGATCCCAGATACTTCAGAGGGAATTAACAGAACAGGACAATTATCAAGTGAGCCATCCCCTGTCATCCAGGCTCAGCTTCTGGCCAGCAGAGGCATGGGGATGATCAGAGGATGGGATTGCATCCCTGATCGTCTTGGCTAATAGTCACCTCAGGACTTATCCTCCATGATCTTACCTAATTCTTTTTCAAGCCCAGTTATACTTGTGGCCTTCACCACATCACCTGGCAATGAATTCCACAGGTTGACTGTGTATTGTGTGAAGAAGTGCTTCCTTATATTTCTTTTAAACCTGCCGCCTATTTGTTGACCCCATGGTTCTTGTGTTATGTGAAGGGGTAAATAACCTTATTCACTTTCTCCACACTATTTCATGATTTTATAGACCTCTATCATATCCCCTCTTAATCATCTCATTTCTAAACTGAACAGTTCATCTTTTTAATCTCTCCTCATATGGAAGCTGTCTTATATCCTTAATGTTTTTTCTTGACCTTCTCTGTCTTTTTTCCAATTCTAATATCCATTTTGAGAGGGGGTGAGCAGAACTACATGCAGTATTCAAGACGTAGGCTTACAATGCATTTAGATAGTGGCATTACAATATTTTCTGTCTTATTATCTCTTCCTTTCCTAATGGTTCCTAACATTTTATTAGGTTTTTTTAACTTCCACTGCAAATTGAACAGATGTTTTCAGAGAACTATCCATGATGACTCCAGGATCTCTTTTTTGACAGGATGACAGGTGACAGAATAGCCAATTCAGACCCCATCATTTTGTATGTATAGTTGATATGTTTTCCAATGTGCATTACTTTGCATTCATCGACACTGAACTTCATCTGCTGTTCTGTTGCCCAGTCACCCAGTTTTGTGAGAAGCCTTTGCAATTTTTCAGTCAGCTTTGGACTTAACTATCTTGAATAATGTTGCATCATTTGCAAACTTTGTCACCTCTCTGTTTACCCCTTTTTCCAGATCATTTATGAATATATTGAGCAGCATAGTTCCCAGTACAGATCCTTGTGGGACCCCTCTCTTTACCTCTCTCCATTATGAAAACTGTCTTTTTTTTTTAACCATTTACTTATCCATTTGATGATCTTCCCTCTTAACCCATGAATGCTTACTTTGCTTAAGAGACTTTAGTGTGGGGCCTTTATGGAAGACTTTCTGAAAGTCCAAGTATCAATTGGATCATCCTTGTCCAGATGTTTGTTGACACTCTTAAAGAATTTTAATATATTATTAAGACACGAATTCCCATTACAAAAGTTGTGTTGACTCTTCCCAATATATTGTGTTCATCTTTTGTGTCCAATAATTCTTTTCATTACTAATGTTTCAATCAGTTTGCCTGGTACTAAAGTTAGGTTTACCAGCCTGTAATTGCCAGGATCACCTCTGGACTCTTTTTAAAAATTGGCATTACATTAAGCTATTCGCCAGTCATCTGTTAGTAGTTAGTAGTTCTGTATATTTGATTTCCTTCAGAATTCCTGGGTGAATACCACCTGGTCCAGGTAACTTATTACTTTTCAATTTATCAGTTTGTTCCAAAACCTCCTCTATTGACACTTCAATCTGGGTCAGTTTCTCAGATTTGTCACCTAGAAAGAATGGCTCGGGTGTGAGAATCTCCCTCACATCCTCTGCAGTGAAGACTGATGTAAATAATTGATTTCGCTTCTCTGCAACAACCTAATCTTCCTTGAGTGCTCCTGGATTGTCCCCACTGATTGTTTAACAGGCTGCATGCTTCTATTGTACTTTTATTTTTTTATTAGCTTTTGACTTTTGCTAGTTGCTCTTCCAGTTATTTTCTGGCCTGCCTAATTAAACTAGACTTGCCACAGTTTATGCTCTTTTCTGTTTTACTCAGAGGGATTTGACTTCCAAATTTTAAAGGATGCCTATTTGCTTCTAACTACCTCTTTCATTCTGTTGTTTCGCCATGGTGGCATTTTTTTTCTTTTTTTTTTTTTGGTCTTCTTACTGTTGGGTTTGTTTTTTCCCCCCAGGTGTGGCAGTAAGCATATACATTTAATTTGAGCCTCTATTATGGTGTTTTTTGAATAGTTTCCATGCAGCCTGCAGGCATTTCACCCTTGTGACTATTCCTTATAATTTCCATTTAACTAGTTTCTTCAGTTTTGTGTAGTTCCCCTTTCTGTTGTGGTGGGTTTCTTTGGTATTCCCCCACCTTCCACAAGGATTTTACATTTAATTATTTTATGGTCACGATTACCTAGAGCAGGGGTGGGGAACCTTTTTTGTATCAGGGGCCATTGACTCACTGAAAAAAATCCAATGGTGGGTCGTACATTTTAAATTCACTTGCCTAAGGGGGCGCTGAGGCTCGGGGCTTCCTCCTGCAGTAGAGGAAGCTGGTGCTCATGATTCCAGCCCCGAGCCTCTGCACCCTGCACCCCCCAGCAGATGCATTGAATGTGTGTGACCCACAGGTCGGATGAAAATGAGGCCAGATCCAGTCTCCTAGGTGTAGGTTCCCCACCCTTGACCTAAAGTTTCACCTCTTGGACCAGATCCTGTTGTCCACTTAGGACTAAATCAAGAACTTCCTCTGCCCTTGTGGGTTCCAAGAATAAGTGCTCAAAGAAACAGTCATTAATGGTGTCTACCCATTTTATCTCTGCATCCAGTCCTGAGGTGACATGTACTGTGTCAATATGGGGATAGTGAAATCCCTCACTGTTACTGATCTTTCTGTTTTTGTATTCGCTCTCATCTCCCTGAACATTTCACAGTTATCATCACCATCCATGTCAGGTGACTGGTAGCATATTCCTGCTGCTATTCTCTTATTATTCAAACATTGAAATTCTATCCATAGATCATCTATGGTAGATTGATTCAGCAAAAAAAAAAAAATGCCTATTAATTTCAATTGGTGAACCCCTAGTTGTGTGTTATAATGGAGGTAAAATAACATTCCTTATTTTCCATTCTCTCCAGACAGTCATGATTTTATTCTCAATCAATACGTCCCTTAGTCGACCATTTTGCCAAGATGACAAAGTCCCAGTTTCTATTAATTCCCTCAATATGGATACCATTCTATATCCTAATATTTTGTAGCCCCTTTCTGACCTTTATCCAATACTTTTTTGAGATGGGAGTAAACCATATTCTGCACAAAGTATCGTCAACGAGTGGGTGTACACGAGTATTTTATAGAGGCAAATGAATTTTTTTGTCTATCTATCCTTTCTTAATGATTCCACATTTTGGTTGGCTTTTTGGATTGCTGCTGCACATTAAGTGGATGTTTCAGAGAATATCACAAAGTGACTCAGATCGTCTTCTTGGGTAGCTGAGCAGTCTATTGATACCATTATTTTCATTGTATTAGTGGGGATGTTCCTTCCCAAAGTGCATACTTTACATTTAAACATGAATTTCATTTGCCATTTTGTTTACCCAGTAACCCATTTTTGTGAGATCCTTTGTACTCTTGTTGCGTCTACTTAGGACTTAATTATCTTTGAATAGTTTTGTATCATGACTCATAGGTCAGTATGGGACCCATATGATATCTAGTTGACTCCTGCCAAGCAGGCCCCGTAAAACCCTAACCATACACATTTTATAAACCCCGAACCTATGAACCTGAGTTAATTGAAATCTAATAATTAGAGAATTGATAGCCCTCAGCTGCAGGAATCAATCAGCAAGCGACCTGCCCAGGCGCAAGGAAGGCGAAAACTTCAGGCTCTGCCAATCGCCCCTGAGGAATATTCCTCAGGGGCGATTGGCAGAGCCTGAAGTTTTCGCCTTCCTTGCGCCTGGGCAGGTCGCTTGCTGATTGATTCCTGCAGCTGAGGGCTATCAATTCTCTAATTATTAGATTTCAATTAACTCAGGTTCATAGGTTCGGGGTTTATAAAATGTGTATGGTTAGGGTTTTACGGGGCCTGCTTGGCAGGAGTCAACTAGATATCATATGGGTCCCATACTGACCTATGAGTCATGATACAAAACTATTCAAAGATAATTAAGTCCTAAGTAGACGCAACAAGAGTACAAAGGATCTCACAAAAATGGGTTACTCGTAACAAATGGCAAATGAAATATCAGTTGTTGTAAAGTCAAGTAATGCACTGGGAAGAACATCCCACTATACAATGAAAATAATGGTATAACAATAGACTGCTCAGCTACCCAGAAGACGATCTTGATCACTTGTGGATCAGTTCTCTGTAAATCCACTCTTAATGTGCAGCAGCAATCCAAAAGCCAACCACAAATGGTTGGAATCATTAAGAAAGGATAGATAGACAAAAAAATTCATATGCCTCTATATAAATATCGTGTACACCCACATCTTGCGATACTTTGTGCAGAATATGTTTACCCCATCTCAAAAGAAGATATTGGAAAAGGTACAGAAGGGGCTACAAAAATATTAGGCATTAGACATGGGATCCATATGAGCGAATTAAAGAACTGGAGCTTTTCATCTTGGAAAATGGTCGACTAAGGGAGGATATTGATTGAGCTAATAAATCAGACTAGTCTGGAGAGAATGGAAAATAAGGAAGTGTTATTTACCTCCTTATAACACACAGACTAGGGGTCACCAATGAAATTAATAGGCAAGCAGGTTTAAAAGAAACAAAAGGAAGTATTTCTTCACACAACACACAGTCAACCTGTGGAAATCCTTGCCAGAGAATTCTGTGAAGGCCAAGAGTATAACAGGGTTCAAAAAAAAACTAGATAAATTCATGGAGGATAGGTCCATCAATGGCTATTAGCCAAGATGGGCAGTGGTGATGCCCTAGTCTTTGTTTGCCAGAAACTAGGAATTGGCAACAGCGGATGGATCGCTTAATGATTATCTGTTCTATTCATTCCCTCTGGCGCACCTGGCATTGGCCACTGTCAGAAGACATGGTAACTGGGCTAGATGGATCTTTGGTCTGATCCAGTATGATCATTCTTATGTTCTTACTTTATTTGATTCTGTGTTTTCAGCAGCATGACCTATTCTGTCAATCTTGCATATTTTGTGTCCCAGCGTTACCATGTCACAGTCATTATCATCATTCCACCAAGTTTCTGTGATGCCTACTATATCGACATCCTCATTTAATACCAGGCACTCAGATTCACCCATCTGAGTGTTTATACTCCTAGCATTTGTATGCAAGCATTTTTAAAAATTGTCAATATTTAGTTGTCTGCCTTCATGTAATATAATTGAATGGGACTCATTTTCCTGTGACTATTTCTCTTCAGTTTTTACCTGTACTTTGTCCAGGCAAGAAAAACCCATGAAAAAGTGGATAAATTGGGCTTGTTTTTGGCTTAATTAGCTTGTAAGTTGCTTGTTGGCCAGTTTTTGGCTTGTAGCTTGTTGCTTGTTTGGCTTGTAGTTTGTTGCTTGTTGTAGCTTGTCGCTTCTTTTTCTTTTTTTATGGGCTCCCGGCAAGTGAGGGTAAGTAGGGACAAGATAGGGAGAGAGTCAAGGGTACACAGTGGGACCACCACAGTCCCAGACTGCATGCCAGGGGGATCTAGTCACATAGAGTGGTGAGATTCTTAGGGATTGACTTGACTGGTACTGTTCAGTATTTTAATTCATGACTTGGATATTCGGGGTAAAGATTATGCTTTTAAATTTATGGATGACACCAAGTAGGGAGAGGTTACAAGTATTTTGGAGACCCGGAATAGAATTCAAAATGACCTTGAGAAATTGTATAACTTGTAAATAAATAAGATGAAATTCAATAAAAATAAGTGCAAAGTACTGCACTTAAGAAGGAAAAATCAAATGCACAAATACAAAATGAGAAAGACCTGGTTAAGCAGCAGTACTTCTGAAAAAAATCTCTGTGTTAAAGTGCATCACAAACTGTCTATGAGCCAACAATGCCATACAGTTGTGAAATAGACTGATATCATTCTGGGATGTGTTAACAGGAATGTTGTATGTAAGACATAGGAGGTTATTGTTCTGCTCTGCTCAGTTCTGATGATGCCTCAAGCTGGAATATTTTGTCCACTTTTGCATGCCATGCTTTAAGAAAGATATGAATAAATTTTAGAGAGTCCAGAGGAGAACAACAAGAATGATGAAATGTTTAAAAAACCTGACCTATGAGGGTAGGTTAAAAAAAACTGGGCATATTAGTCTTGAGAAAAGAAAACTGAAGGGGGACATAGTAACAGACTTCAAATATGTTGAGGACTGTTTCTAAAAGGATGGTGATCAATTATTCTCCATGTCCACTGAAGGTAGGACAAGAAGTAATGTGATTAATCAGCAGCAAGGGAGATTAAAATTAGATATTAGGAAAAAACCTTCTAAATATAACTGTAGGTAAGTAGGTTATTTAGGGAGGTTGTGCAATCCCTGTCAATGCAGGTTTCAAAGAAATGGTTAGACAAAACACTTGTCAGGAATGGTTTCGGTATACATGGTCCGGCCTCAGCATGGAGGGATGGAATAGGTGATCGCTCAGGTCCCTTGAAGCCCTACCTTTCTATGATTCTATGACATTCAAACTTAAGGCCCCAATGGGAAACCTTTTGAAAGCTGATATGATGTTGAAGATATGGTTATGTGTGAGTGTCAGGAAGCTGTTTAGTATCAGAGGGGTAGCCGTGTTAGTCTAGATCTGTAAAAGCAGCAAAGAGTTCTGTGCCACCTTATAGACTAACAGACGTTTCGGAACATGAGCTTTTGTGGGAGAATACTGTATCAGGAAGCTGTTTGTGTAGGAAGAGTTAGTGTACTCTACAGCTGTCATTTTGATTTACTTTCATTTTATTATATATCAGTTTTAAATTTTGTGGCCTTACAAAGATAAACAGGTAATTATATAAAGGGAGAATATCTTCATTCTTGTGCTTTTTGACATCCAGCACCACTTTGTTGCTCTGACCACATCTACTCCATTCTTGGTTCTTTCAGAAAACTCCCTTTTTTTCTTCATGAAGACCAAGATTCTCCTCTTCACAAAAAAATGGTGTCATGTATATTCCACTCCTATGTATCAGCTGCTTTATTCTCCTACACTCCTTTCCATTCCCTATATTCTTGAGTAGTGTCACACCTAGTCGCTTCAGTAACTTTTTCTCAACTTTGATCTTTGTAATTACCTCTTCCTCTTCCTATAGCCTCCATAAACAACATATGCAAAGTGCCCTTTCTCCTCTCCTTCAAACAAAATCCTTAAAACCAGATACTTTCAATGACCATGTGCTTTGACAAGGCTCTCCCTTTAACATTTACGCCCTCATTGTGAGTATTTGTGATGTTCCATTGAAAAATACTAGACTGGGAAAAATACCCAGTCTAGTCCCATTATTACCCAACCATCAGATCCTTCACATCCTACCCACTCCACCCAGCCCTCTCCCATCAACTGCATAGGCTTTTACCTCCATAAACAGTGCATTTAGGAGAATAGGTAACATTTGGCTCTTGGAAGATGAAGAGGGATCTAAGTCCTCTTCACATCTCCATCAAACCATCCCATTTCTCTTGAGATGTCTGGAATAATTTATAATCTATGAATGATGTAAGGATGGTTTGATTACCTTAACCCCGATTAGCCATTTTGTCTCTTAAATCAAAAGAAAAGATTCCTCACAGCTTATGCAGGAGGATCTAATTTACTTTTCTGTGTCATCTGATCCATTTTCAGCCTAGTTAGATTCACCCCATATGTGGTAGCTGATGTGGCAGCTGCCACTCACCCATGGGCTTTCTGCCAGTAGAGTCTAGATTTGAATGTAGAAGGAGACCCCAGAAGACTTGGGAAGTGTTTAAATAGAGTGGTTGGGAGATTTCATGAGCCAATCAGCCCACCCACTCTTTCCAGCCCAGTCAATGGGAGTCAGAGGACCCAAAGAGGAGAAGGGGTCAAGCTATTGCCTAGCCATGCAAGTGCTCTTGCCTCTCCCTTCCCTTATGGGCACTGAGTTTCATCTGTTCCAGCTTGACTCACAACCTATCTCATTGAAATGGTAGGCAAGGACATTAATATAAAGAACAGGTTTGAATAAGGGTTAGCAAATATTATCTGAGACTTCATCTCTTGATAGTAATTACCTCTTGATTACAGTAATATTTTACTTTGAAGATGCTTGTGTGAAGAAGATATTTATCATGGGTGAAACAATACCTAATAGTACTTGAGAAAAGTCTTAGCTGAAAGCCTATTATGTCATAACTATTAAATTTTATTAGTTAAATGTATTGAATGTTTTTGCTAGCTCTAAAACACTTGCTGTGTAAAAAGGCTTATCCTGCATATTTTTGCAAAGCTCAAAATGACCTATGTCCATTGCAAGTCCAATGGATCAATGAATTTTTATGGTTAAAATTGTCATAGTGCTGGTAGCTAATTAAATATAATCAATTGGGAGGTTGCTTAAGGTTCACATATCCCATAATTCTTCACTATCTTAGCTTTGCAGACATTGCCCTGGAGGATATCGAAAAATTTATGGTGTTTCCCCTCTAAAGAATCAGCCACTGCAAGTGAGTTATGTGCTTGTTTCTTCAGAGGAGAATGAACAACATTAATGTGACTTTAGATGGCAGTTTCATTTTCAGAATGATGATGATGCTTCCTTATCTTTTTGAAGTTCCTTCTGTGCAAATTTGAAGCAAATGAGAAATCATTCAAATTGCATTTTATAATTTAACTTTGTTGAAACAAATGTTGTCTGTAAAATGTATCTTCATTTTAACATTATAATGAGTATCTGTTCTATTTATTCTGTATCCTTGTGCCATAACCTTTTTTCTTCTGCATGGTTTTGCACAGGGTTCTTGTAACATCTTATTGTTGGATTGTATTGGGAAGATGCACTCCACTATATGCATAGTAGGAAATAGGTTCATAAAAGTTGTAGGCAAAGGCACTTGGAGGAAACTTTCTACTTTCCAGATCAGAACTGTCTATAAAAATATAATGGCTGTTGGGTGAAATATATGAAATGAATATATGATCTCAAACCATTTCCTAATTGAACAATGGTCCAGTGACAAGACCAACACCATTAACATTCATTCTAATAATTTCAACAAAGAAACCAATGTATAAATAAAACACACATATACAGGCCTGAAATACTATACAGTATTTGGTTTTGGTCACGCTGGCTCAGAAAGGGTATAGCAGAACTGAAGGATATTCAGAGAAGAATAATGGGAAGGATTATGGTCATGGAAAACCTCTCATATAATGAGACACTGAAAATATTGGAACAATTTACCTAACAGAAGATACAAGAGGAGAAATGGCAAACGTATACAAAAAAATGAATGGTATGCAAAAGATGGATTGGGAAAGTCTAATGACTCTTTCTCAGAATACAAAAATTCAATGAAATTGAAAAGTGGCAAATTGAAAATTGATAAAAGGATTTTTTTTCCAGACAGCATGCAATTAATCTGTGGGATTCATTGCCACATCACATCAATGGGACAAAGATCTTAGCAGTATTCAAAAAAGAATTAGACATATGTTTGGCTAACAAAATTAGCCAGAGTTGTTATAATAAATATTATAAAATGAACAATTTTGGAAGGGTTATAAAACCACTGATTTGTAACATGGGCCAGTCTCTAGCTATTGGGGATTTCTCTGTGGTCAGGGTATCTCATAACTCTGTACTGCAAGGTGCTTGCTCTGAAGCATCAGTCAATTACAGGATTCTTGAGTAGATGGACCATTGGTACAATCCAACCAGTCATTTCCTATGTTACAGTATTGGGACAAATCCCAGTGCAATATTCTGATTTCAGGGGCATGACTAAGGACTACAGAATTTACCTTTATGTCTTTTGGTAGTTAAAAAAAACAACAACTGATGTTAAGCAGACAACTTTTTTTTCAAGTTTCCATGCATAATAGCACCTCTGCAGAAAAAGAAAGATGTTTTTTTAATATGAGACCTGCAAATTAAAACATTCCAATCTTTATCCACTTCCAGTTGTAGATTTATGAATATAAAAAAGATAAACTGCTTTAAAACACATTTGTACATATGTTTTACAGTTTCAGTTTTTTTAAAAAATCAAGTACATCACTTTATGGATCATGTCCCTGGCAAATAATGATGTAATAAACCTTTTTATACTCATATTTTTATATATACAATGTGTGTGTGTTACAGGAATTATTTAAATTTAGATTAGCAATAAATCTGGGTTTAAAGTAAAAGACCCAGGAGGACAGGTAAAACCTCTTTTCACATTTTGAACCACATTAAATCCATGCTGAAATGATTTAGAATATTTTAATGGGTCGATGCCCAAAGGCACATACAGGAGATAGTTGCACAAATTCTGTTATTTATTAATGGGATTTATGCGCTTACCTCCCACATGTTGCTACGAAAACATACTTCTAAGTGCAAGCGGAATTGGCAGAATGGAGACCTATGAGAAAATGGGATTTTTTTGAACTAGTGAATATTTAAAAAATTACATTTTGAGGGAGAGGAGTGGAAGGTTGTTTCATAAGAACAGTCTGAACTGTAAAGGTTACAACTCAGACTGTTCTTATGAAAAAACCTTCCATCACCTTACACACCTGCACATATTGTAAACATTTTGCAAGATTATATAGGGTTATTGCAAGATCACAGTTTTCTTACACAATTATTATGTATGCAGGAAATGACTCTTCTAATGGAAAATATATAAACATTTATTTTTGGGTAGTGTGCGGGAAAGGAAGTAAATTTTGAAATTCAGGTTAGAGTTTTCTGTGGAAACGTGCACAGTATGATGACTCTGATTCAAATGAAAATTTAAAATCTGGTCTCTCTAAATTTAGTGATTCTTGCAGTGGGCTTACTAGAAATTTAGCCTTAAGATGTTGAACAGTAACCTGAAAACCTTGAAACAGAGACTTTGAGGGCAGTCGAAGATGTACCCACCACACTTGACTTATTCTCAAGGGAAAGAGGCAGTGGTATGTATTGCCTGTCAGTTCAAAGAGAGCCATCCAAAGTTAATAACAGAAGCATAAAAGGAATTTAATTTGTCTGTAAGGGCATTCCTTTCTTATTTCTTTCCTAACGTGTATATGTTAGAGAAAGCAGCAATTTTTTCCTACATTAATCCCAACAACAATATTAAATGCAAACAATTCAATGTAGCCTGTATATGTGAGAGATGTGTGGGGTGGAGGGGGAGGATGGGAGAATAGGGGCATGAAATTACACATAATTGTATCAACAGCACTATTATTTGTGTTACCTTTGTAAACTGTGATAGAAATATAATCCAATTTGAATTGGCAGGCTCAGTAGACTACTGTGTTCTAGGCAAAACCCCCAATATTTACATATTACTGTATTAAACTTTTACAAGGAGTACATCTTGCCAGCTAGTGTTGTTTGCATGTTAACAAAGCATTCACTTGAACACTTACACTTTTTCATGTTTGAATGCATTTAATGTTTTAATTTGCTCAGAGTTTTTTTATTTGTTTTTAGTTCCAGTTTGAACTTGTTTGTGACAATGTGTTTCCTAGAGCTCCATGGGCTATCTTAGGACGTAATATCATTTTCAGATTTGATTTAGGTCCGAACTCTCTGGTTGAGGAAACACAGATAACGTTTGATGCCATAACAAACCAAAAGATTCAAAACGCATTCAGACCTTAAGCCAAGTGTGGAAGGTAACAGCATTGGGAGTACTGTGTAGTAAAAATGAGCAGTGGCTTAACATGAACTGTTGATTTGGGTAAATTCTAAAATGGATGATTGGAGATATTCATATCTTGAGAATGCTACACTTGTTCAATACGATTCTGTTGTTTATGGATAATACCTAGTGCAGTGATTCTCAACCTACGGGCCGCTTGCAGCCAAATGAGCTCACACTTGTGGCCCACGTGACATCCTCAGGGCCATACAAGTAGTATGTATGCATTGTGTGAATGGGGCCCACATAACACATAGAGAGCTGCATATGCAGCCACAATGGTAAATAAGTTGAGAACCACTGACCTAGACTATTTGGAGAGCAAGGTTAAATATAAGCATCCTTCATATACTGTACCTGTGAGTTGCTGGGTCTTCTTGTGCTATTGAAATAATTGATCATTATCATTACTGAAAAGAGAGAGAAAAAGATTATCTGAATTAGGAAAAGAAGACACAGGTTGTGGGAAAACAAGTGGGAAGGATCAGTGTGATATGACATATTGCTTATCACTGTCTCATGCACTTGAAACAGAATTTGCATTCTTAGAGTATCATGCCTGAGAAACAAACAAAAATTATGAGGTCAGTTAAAAGTAAATTACATTAAAAGTAGCTGTATCTTATTCCACTCATGCAATGAAATAATTTCTTTCAAGGAGTCCTTTAATGAGGATAGAAAAATTATTTTCTTCTGCAATGAGTTAAACTTAAAATGATCTACTAAAAAAGATGTATGCACCTATTGTTGAAAAACTGAAAAGAATGGGAAAGAGTAATCTGGTTAGTATTTTTATGTATTTCACAGTAAAACTATTATCAAGTGGAGGTCTTGATTTAAGTCTGTGTACCCAGTAAATACTCAGGTCTACCAAGTTAATGAAATTTTAAAACAATGGTTTAATATTTTACTTATGATATGTGTCTGTCAAAAATGAATTGTATTAAGCTATAACAGAATTGAAAACTTAATAAATTTTTTTTATATATACACATAGAACCCTTTGTCAAGGTCCTGAGGCAGAGACTGGGGCTAAAGCAGATTTTTGGGCCCAGGTCAGTACCGCAGGTCAGGCCTGGTGTCGGTGTTCTGAGTCCAGAGCAAGAGTCAGAATCAAAGTCAGAGCTATATTTGATGCTGGGAGTTTGGGAGCAAAATAGAGTCATTTGTGGCAGCAAACTGGGGATCTGTATTGTGGCATGGATGTTTCCTAGTATGCCCTGTGGGCTTATATGGCATCCAGGGTCCAACTGGGAGCCTAAAAAGCAACTGCCAAGTGGGTCTTTCAGGCAGGAATTCCTGCGATGTATTTCCGCTGCAGCTTGCAGGTCACAGGAACCAACCAGGTTACAGCTGCTGCCGAGTGACCATTGACTGATGGCTCTGCCAACCCAGGTTTGGGTCATGCCAATCCTTGTATCATCCCTCTTCCAGGGGCACTGCCCCCGCCCCGACCAGGCCAGGTTTATTGGGGCGGGGGGAGCTGTATGGAAAGCTGCTCTGAGCTCAGGCACACAGTCTTGGGACATTTGTTCCTAGGAGTGTTCCTTGGAGTCATATTTTTCCCAATCAATGAGTACCAGAGGGAATCATATTTGATTTTAAAATCCAAAATCTTTTTACCCTTTGTGATAGAGTTCCTTCTCTGCCTCGGTGGGTTCACGCTTCCACTTAACAGGTTCTTGCAGGCACTTGATTGGCCTCAGGTGTCCTAATTAACTTAGAGTGACCTCTGTTCAGTTACCAAGGGAAAAGGGGCCTGCTTATCCTGGGGCTAATATATCTGCCTTCGAGCACTCTCCTGTAGATCCTCTGGCCTGACCCGGTCACACCTTATATTCATCGTGACCCTGGACCCGTACTAAAGGGGGCAGTGATTGTTGTTGGTGAGCAAAAGATTTATTGACGTTTGGCTTCAGCAGTGATACACAGAACACCATGTATGCCCTGATGGATCTGGGCAGCCAGACCCAGATGGTCAGCAGGTCAATCATTTGGCTGATCATATACAGTCAGAGGTATTGGCAGTCTAATTTGCAACAAGGACAGGATATGTTGTGCTGAGAGCTAGACCTTTTGTCCAGCTGTAAACATTGGTCATTCCTGGTGCTGATGGTCAGTGTATTACCTGTAGTCCCTCTAGGCATTTTCAAGGTGCATCTCAAGCTCCTCCTCTACTTTGTAGATCTGCTGTACCCACTTAATGTTTATGTAGACAGCACGTATGACTGAGTGGAGCCAGTGATGGAACACAAAGTTTGCATAGAATGGACTCTGCCTAGTGCAGACATGGTAGTTGGTGGTGGTGGTGTGGGAAAATTCTGGTTGGAGCAGGAGATTCAACCAGTTATTCTGGTGACAGTTTGTAAAGCAACATATATACTATCCTAAGACTTGATACACTATCTCACTCTGGCCATCAATTTGTGAGTAATAGGTGGAGAACATGTAGGTTTGGGCCCCAAGCAGCTGTGTGGTTTTGCGCCATAACTATAATACAAATTGTGGACGTTGGTCAGATGTGACCCGTTTGGCGAGTCCATGGAGACAGACAATATGTGTGACCTGGATTTGAGCCTCTTCCATGGAGGGCAGGTGGGCAGTAGGGGGGTAAATTTGGATATTTGTTAACTGGTGAGGATAACAGTATATCTTTCAGACATTGAGAGCTTCACTGTAAAATTTAGGGTGATGGCTGCCCCAGGTCTAGATGAGGTATCTGCAGGTATTAGAGTGCCAAGGGGTCTTGTGCATGGGCTCTCGTTCTAAGCACACTTTTTGCAAGAATCCACACAGGAATGTACTGTTGCTCACATCCAGGGATACCAGAGGTGCAATCAAGTGAAGAGTCTTGGGGCAGCTGAAGAGCCCTGCTAGTTGGGAGTCATGGCTGAATCTTAGTACTTCCAGTTGGGGCTGTCCTCGTGGGGTGTACAGGAGACCGTTACCATAGAGAAATCTATCCTGTATCTGATGTTGCACCTTGCTTCCTACCTCAGGTTCGTTGGGAGAGGACTCCTTCTTTGCTGCTGAGGTCTTGGGAAATTGCAGTGTGAAGGAAATTGCAGGGCTTTCTGATGTGCGGTGGCTTCGTGCAAGTGGTGTCTTGGCAGGTGAGGTACTTTTTCTAGGCTGCAGGAAGGTAAATGATCATGAGGTTAAAATGTGTGAAGAATAGGGCCCAGCAGATCGGTCTTTGGTTTAACTCCTTAGCCTTGTGAAAATATTCTAAACTTTTATGATCATATATACCTGTATTGGGTGCTGGGCCCCTTCCAGGTAGTGGTGCCATTCTTTGAAGGTGACCTTAATCTCTAGAAGTTCTGTATCTAGTATTTCATAGTTCTGTTCTGTTGAAATATGCTTCCATAAGTAGTAAGCACAAGGGAGGAGATGCTATTTGGGGCCATATCTTTAGGATAGTATGGCCTAAATGGCTGCACAAAGGGCTGTGTCACGTCAGGGTGTGCCAGGGGTGATGCGCTGATGAAAGCCATCTTGAGCTGGTCAGACACCTGTTGTACCACTGGAGACTAGGTAAAGGAGTTGTTCTTGCATAGAAGCGCTATCAGTGGGGTTATCTGGCCTAAAAATCCAGGAATGAAGCATTTATAAAAGTTAGCAAACTCCAAGAAGTGTTGCAGTTCCTTGATGTTTCAAGTTGCTTACAAGTCTGAACAGCATACTTTTTGCTGGGGTCCATTTTGAGGCCCTCGGGTGATAAGATGTAGCCCAGGAACTCTATGGAACGTTGATTGAAGCTGCAATTTTCAAATTTTGCATATAGATCATGTTGGCAGAGCTGATCCAGGACTGATCGGATGTGCTGGATGTTCAGGACTCTCAGAGAAGTCAAGTATCCATTGAGGTAAAAACTCAACATGTAGTCTAAAGAGTCATGGGATACCTCGTTCATAAAATGTTGGAAAGTGGCGGAACCATTTAGAGACTGAAGTACTTTACCAAGTCTTCATAATGGCTATACTGGGTTCAAAAAGCCATCGTCTTTTCATCCCCTGCTCTGATCCTTACCAGCTGGTAGGCTTTTTGCAAGATGAGTGTAGTGAGTACGTGAGCTGAACACACACAGTCCGGCTACTCTCAAGATAAGTGGAAAGAGGTAGGTACCAGTTTTTGATGATTACTTGATTGTGTAGTCACCTTTAATCCACATATAGGCACACAGACTCACCTTCCTTTTTGACAAAAAGAACAAGGGTCCCAGCACAGGAGTTTGATGGCTGGATAAACACCTTGCCCAGATTCTCCGGGAGCTAGGAATGCAGGGCAGACAGTGCTGGTTCTGACATTGCATAAATGTGGCCAAAGGATATCTTCACCCCAGGCTGCAGCTCATTTGGACAGTTATGGTCCTGGAGTGGTGGTAAGACAACCATCGTTTTTTTTCCCCCAAAGATGTCCACGTATTGGTGGTACTTGGCAGGAAGAGAAGGGGTTGATTCTAATGCTGGTCTTACCTAACCTGTGGCGAGGATCTGGGTATTTCTTGGAATGGCAAACTGCGGCCACTGGGAACTGCGGGTGGCTGTGCCTCCAGACCGTCAATGTAAACAAACTCTCGCACCCCGCCAGTGGATTACTCTGACCCACCACTCTGATCCAAAGTCACCTTTGGCCACACTGGGATACTCAAGCCTCATGTGGCATTGGCATCCATGAAGTTGTCACTGACCCAGAGTCACTGAGTGCCAATTGTGAGGGAACTCATTGAGACTTGCTTGGGATGTGGTAGTGGACCTGAACTTGGAGGTGTAATGAGGGCTTCAGTAAAGAGATAAATGGTTGAGGGCCCACTCAGATGGGTCCCTTTTATCAGGCCTGGGTTTGGTCATTTTCCAAATTTTGCTGGACTGAGGCCCATGCTGAGCTTCTGGAAAGTGCATGACCAGGTTCCCCACCACTGAAACTGTGGAGGCAATGATGTTCTTTTTCCTTGGAAACCACATGGGGGCAGACTGCATCGAACTGTATGGGTTCTGGGGCAGGGACAGGTACCATTACCAAGAAGTATTGGTAGGGGGGCACTGACCTCTTCCTTTCTTTGCATTACTTGCATAGTGTGTTGTTGATGACTATAGTGAAGTCAGCAAAGGCATCCAAGTGTGTTGGGGTTTCTGTGCAATGTAATTCGTCTTCAACTTCCTTGCATAATCCCCATTAAAACTGATACAGCTGGGCCACATTGTTTCACTCAGTTTCAGAGATTAGTTATGTGAAGTGGGCAGCAAAGGAGGCAATCGATTCCTGCCCCACTGGAGTTTTCTCAGGACTGTCTTGGCTGAGCGAGTGTGATTGACGTTTTATATATTCCATTTGAACATATCTAGTTATGCCCATTAATCCCTCCTCTCAAATGTGAGTATTTAACTACTCACCAATCAGGTAGTGAGTTTTGAAAGGCTACTTACAAACTGAATATACCAGTTGACAAAGAGGAAACAACATTTATATGCATCAACACCTAATTTTTTATGATTCAGATAATGAAGATTAAGTATTTTTCTGAATTTTTAACTTCACATGCAATGTTGTTGGAGCAGTGTTGGGGGTCCCAGGATATTAAAGAGACAAGGTGGGTGAGGTAATATCTTTTATTGGACCAACTTCTGTTGATGAGAGACAAGCTTTTGAACTTACACAGACCAATTCTTCATCCATTTAACAAGAGCACTGTGTAAGCCTGAAAGTTTATCTTGCTCATCAACAGAGGTTGGTCCAATAAAAAATATTACCCCTCCCACCTTCTCTCTTTCATTTCACAGTCAGTTTTGTTGGTAAAGAAGGTCTACAGCAAGAGATATGGTATTACTTTTTGTTTCATTACTTTAAATAAAAATGGTTTTAGAGCATTAGCACAATGTCTGCCTTTCAAGCATAAATATGTCAAGTATAATATTCAAATTAGGAAATATTTGCCTTTCAAGTTCTGTGGGAATTATATTCACTTACTTTTTAATCAGCAACTCTCTGTTGTATGTTAACATTCTAGGTTCAAGAAAATACTTGCCAAAAATTGGCATAGGAAAGAAGTCTTTATATATCTTATTTCTTATAGATATCCAAAACATCACATTGCATTAGAACTTAGAAGATTTGTGATCAGTTGGAAGAACAAGTCTTAAAGGAACAAAACTGTTACAAGAATATAGCACCAACTAGTTGTATCTAAAAATAACTACAACACTCCTTTATAGACTCAGTTGTGAGTCCAACCATAGACTGGGTACATAGTTGTTTGGCTTACTGGAAAGATCTGATTTGAAAGTGGGCAGAGAAGTTACAGTTTCCATTCTTCATTCTCTCAGCCAAGTTCACCTACCTTTGTTACATACATTCATGTTTCCCCCTAGCATCATTATCTTTCAGAGATAATTCCTATCCCCATGTTCAATTACGTTTTCAAACTGGAACTGTATGTAATATGATTGGAGGAGAGCAGATGATAATGTTGAGACTGAAATTTAACTCATACAAAGTCTAATATTAATTGGTTGCATATTTAAAATAGTGTGATAATTGCCATTGAAATGCACTAATGTTTTCTACATGATTGCTTTCTATGATTGTTTTTCCTCACTACTCAAACAAGCATTCAGTTTCTATTATCTGCTATATTTATATTCATTCTGATTTTTAAAGTTCTAATTTTATCATATTCTGTTCTTGCTGAGACTCCTTCTTTATTTACCCTTTTATCCGTTGTCTCCCCCCCAGCGTCCCACACACCCTTCCTTTTTGGTTGGTTCCCTGTCTATTGTTGGGCAAAGTTTAACACACTCAGGCCAAGATATTCAAGTTTATTAATTCAAACCTGTATTTGAACCATAAGCATGCCTGGTGGTTACAATTACTATAAAGGCAATGAATAGTGACTGATATACAGAAAAGGATAATGGTCAGTTACCTTCTCCTGGGGCATATACAGGTCATGGTGGATATTTCCTATGATCCTCCAACTCCTCTCTTACATTCTAGCATAGTTATACCTATCCAAATAATATAACTGCGACTTTTCTCCAGTCAACATTAAGCATTGTGTTTTATATAACTCATACAGTACTCATGCACAACCTTCAGTTTCCATAACTTTTGCTGTCCATGCCATTTTTATGTTATATTTCTTTTCTAATTGGTTTGTTCCTGTTGTTTCTATACACTGATCATTCATCTTGACCCAGCCATCTACCCTTACTCAGTGTAGAGACTTTCCTGTTTGTGCTTCATTGCCTTCTGGCAGCACATTCTGTATATCCACTGTACTGATAACATTGTCTTATTTATATAATATCCTCGAACTTGGATACATTTTGTGTCAAAATATCACCATCTATAAGCATCATGAGTAGGTTTGCATAAGGACAAATTAGCAAGGCAACACTCATGCCAAGCAAAGACTGGGTCAAATCGTGCTGGCATAGCATAAGTATTACCCTGGCCTGTTTTTCAATACCCTTCTCAATGTGTGGACAGCAGATTTGGATATATTATTCCAATAATGGAATCAAAGTAATTAATGATAGAAACAGTGATGATACCACTTCCTTCCTTCCTCTGAATGTTCCCCTGTTTATGCATCAACGATCATGTTAATGCTTTTAAAGTGAAATACTCTTATTGGTCTATATAATTGTCAATGAACTGAAAAAGCTGGGTTGACTCAACCTGAATTTAAAAGTTTTTTAAAAAAATAAGAAAAGAGCCTCATTTAAAAAGAATAACTAGGACAGTAGTGTAGAAGAGTTATATATTTTGAAAGGAGAGAAAATAAATGATTGTATATGGGTTTTTAAATAAAATCAAATCAAGTACTTAGTAATGCATTTTGTAGCCTGACATTTCAAATATTCAAGGCTTAATACTTCACATTTAAAATGCATGATTACATGTACTGTTTAATGAGTTTCAATGATGTTCAATAAGAGGAGTAATAAGCATAATGTTAATGTGTCTGGACATGCCTGTGTTCGGGTAGTGAATTTAGGTTATTTGATGTGGATGTAAATGACCTTGAATTAACATCAGAAGTGATGAAGAATCCGGTAAATTAAAACTCTTTTTTGTGGTAATCAGGGTGGCAGAACACCCTCCTCACTTGGCATATTTATCTCCATTTCAACTGAGAATTTCACAGCTGTTTGGTAAAAGAAATAATTTGTGTAGGTAGACTTTATCTTAATTAGGAGGAAAAAAAAAACACTAGTTCATACAGGAACCCACTCATTCATGGAACATATGTATGTTTAACAATGTCAGGCATTCACTTTGCTTTTAATATGGACAAACTCAGATCCGGTGTTCTCTTTTTGCTGAAAAGTTTGTTTAGAATTTCTTTGAGGAAAGGGACTAGCCTTTCTTTTTCTAGATTCAATTAACAGTGCACACTTTGTTTTCTAACCCTGTAACCAATGTTCCAGTTGGTGATCTGTTTCCTCTAGTGTGAAAATTTCCCTCTCCTGAACCAATTTACACATTGAGAATATGCATACAGAGTCTTTATTATGCTGGCTCTTTGCCACTAATGTTAATATGTATGAGCAAGTCTTTGGACCAGCTCCTCAACTTGGCACTACTGCAAAGGACTGTCTACCATTATCATTTTCCTGCTTGTGTTACAAGCCATATACTGTTACACTCATCTCCAAGATGATTTGGTCATGCTGCCAGCTAGTCATTTTTTTTCAATATTTTCCCCAACTTCTTTGCCTCCTGTTTTGAGATGTCTCTGTAATTCTCAGTGTTGTACAAAACCACTTTAGAAGATTTCTTGATCTTTTATGAGTTGAAGAATTTATTGTATTCTAGAGATTTCCCTTGAGCTGTTAGTCATGAATAGCAGGAATCTAGTCAATATGGCATCTATAGAGAATGAAAAGTTAGTAACCTGTTAAGTCACATTCCCTGAATATATCATTTGGCCAGAGTCCTACTTGCCTGTCCACTGTCTCTTCAGAGTTGGGAAGTAAAATCCTTAATGACTTGCTTTCATATCATCCAATTGTATAGATATATATATTTCTGGCATAAATTTGTTCAGAGGTTTAGACTTTTTCTTTCCCACTAATCAAGAAACTAAAGTAAAATATTCCAGAAATTGTTGAGACTGTGGATGGGATGGAGGGTGAGTGGATCTGACAATAATTTATATTTTATGGTAAGGGAAAATTGATATGAGGAAAAATTCATATGGCCTCTGTAGTCAGCAGTGATAGGATCTATGTGTATTCAGCAAGAGGGCATGATCCAACATTTAGAGCCAATAACAATGGACATGCAAGTCACAGGATGGTTAGTGAGGTATGGCGAAAGAAACGGCGTTCAAAGGGGCTTTTGAAATGCTGGACTTGGAGACAAGAATTTGGGGAACTACCCATAGAATGAAGTATCAATAGCCATTGTATAAATAACAAAGCTTTCAGATGGTATTGAGGAGCAAACACCCCTTTGGGGAAAATGTTAATAAAACCTCACCCTAATATGACAATGAATCCAAACAACTGGGATTTGAGAAGCAAGTTGGGTGAGAGAGGAAGACATCCATCTCTGAACAGCAGTGCCTAGTTATGACCCTGAGCACAGGAGGTCAGGGAAGAAACTTGCATTCTAGAGATGTGGAATTTCCTTTCTGTTTTGTAATTAAGCTAAGGGAGACCTCTCTGGGCTTTGGCTAAGTATTCAGAGGAGGTATGTTAGGTACATATATTTTATTTTTTTATCTGATTCTCCCCCTGTTTGTAATAAATGTTGTTCTTAGAGGAATATTGTGTGAAAGTTTAATGCAGACTCCCTCAAAAGAGAACGAAGTCCTTCAATACTAAGGAGAAGCAGAGAGACTAAAGATGTGTTAGCTGCCTCCCCCACACTTCTCTCCAAAATATGGAATAATTGTTTTCCTTATGGTCCAGAGGAGCATCTGAGTCTCCCAAAATAAATTAGAGACAGACAACTTAGCCATTTTCTGAACATTGCACTATTGTGATTTTGAACTTCTCTGCAAAACTGCTTCTAATGATAGCAGTGCAGTAGTAAATGATTAATTTGAAATAAAGAGGGAGGAAATGCTGCACAAGAACATGGCCTTATTAAAAAAAAAACCACTGATGCAGCAGGTTTTTTCATTGTTAATTGTTGTGCTTTATTATTAAGTGCTGAAAATGAAGAGTTCTTTTTTTTTCCTGTAAATAACGCAATCAACTCCTACTCATAAATATCCCTAGGACAGCCAACATTTTGCATTCTTTGTGCAGGTATTCTGTCCTTTGTGGTTTTTTGTTAGTTTATATTTTCGTGATCACACAAACTAGCATGTTCATAGATTATAAGGCCAGAAGGGACCATTATAACCATGCAGTCTGATCTTCCTTATAACACAGGCCATAGGACTTCCCTAAATTAATTCCTGTTTGAAACAGAGCATCTTTTGTGAGGAGGGGTAACGGGGAGAGGAAAGAAGCAACTGCAGTTTTGATTCACAAATCTCCAGTTCTTGGTAAGTTGTTCCTATGGTTTAGTACCCTCACTGTTAAAAATGCTTGCCTTATTTCTAGTCTGAATTTGTCTAGTTTCAGCATCCAGCCACTGGATCTTGTTATACCTTTGTCTGCTAGATTTAAGAGCTCAGGATCAAATGTTTTGTTCCCTATGTAGGTATTTATGTATTCCTTAAATTTCTTTTTGTTTAACTAAAAAGATTGAGTTCTTCAAGTCTATCACGGTAGAACATAGTGTTCTTTTGACCACAGTGTTGCATTAGGAGCTCACACATGACCCTCAAGTATTTTTCAGTCACTGTGTCCCAGGATAGTGTCCCCCATCCTGTAAGTACAGGCTAAATTCTTTGTTCCTCGATGTTTGACTTTGCATTTGGCTGTATTAAAACACACACTGTTTACTTGCACCCTGCTTACTAAAAAATCCAGATCTCTCTGTATCAGTGATTTTTCTTCATTATTTATATGAAAAGCACCGCAGTATATGGTGTGGGCGGGTGTGAATGTATATAAAATCACTTGTACCTGTGCTACCACAAATTATTAGAATTGTGATCAACACTCTTATCTGGCATAACAAGGTTTAATATAGAATTCCCCTGTGTTGGGTGCAATACTTCTTGAGTTAGAAAATTGTCATCTATAATATTTAGAAATTATATATACATAACTCCTGAGGGAATTCTGTTCCAAAAATAAAAAATTCTGTGCACATTATATAAAATTCTGCATATTTTATTTGTCAATAAATAAATGTGGAGGCTCCAACATGGCAGTGGCTGCACCGAGATGGGAGATCATCTGGCAGCCTCTTCAGAAAATGGACTTGGTGGTGAGGTCACACCTGATCCTGACATGGCTCAAGGGCTGGGCCCGACCCAGAAACATCACAAGGCCCTGCCCCTCCATGCCAGGTGCACCAAGGTAGTGAGCAAGACGGACAGTCTCACATGCACACCCAGGCCTGGGCCCTGATCCAGGGGTGAGGTAAGCAGGCTCAGCCTGTCAGGATCGAAGTGTGGAAGGCATTAGTTTGGGGGGATCCAGGTATGGGATGAGAGAGTTTTGTGGGGATAATCTGGGTGTAAGCATCTTGGTGGGTGGTCCAGGTGTGGGGGGGAATCAGGCTGCACTGGAGCTCATTGGAAAGTTCCAGTTGCAGGGGGATGGGACTCTCTGGGAGTGAGGTCTGGGTGTGGGAGACTGGGGCTTGGCAGGGCATCTGGTTGTGGAGGGCTTAGTGGGAGAGTCTGAGTGCTGGGGGATTGGGGCTTGGTGGGGTGGGGGTCTATGCGTAGCTGGTTGGGACTCAGTGGGATAGGAATCTAGGTACAGGGAGGGTCATCAGGATGGGAGTTTGAGTGTGGGGGCCTAAGTGGGGGTGGTCTAGGCACAGGGATGAGGATCTGGATGCAAGAGGGAAGAGTTTGATGGGGATCAAGATGCAGGCAGCAGTCTTGGTGGGGAACTCTGGATACAGAGGGTAAGGCTCAGTGGGGTGGCAGGGGCATCAGCAGGGAGGGCGGGTGAGTGGGGAGTGTGAGACTCGTGGGGGGGGAGGATCTGGTATGCGTTTAGTCCAGATGCATGTGAATTGGGCGGATGAGAGAGTAGCTTACTATACAGTGACCTCTTTCCCCACGGCTGAGGAGTGATGGGGGAGATAGTAGAGGGGATTGTACAGTTGAGGGAGGTTTCTGGGGATGGGTCTGACCCAGCCATGGTCTCAGCTGTGCAGTTGAAGAGGAAGTCCTGTCTTCCGCCACCCCAAGCCCAGCCAGGAATAGCAGCTGAGCCTGGCGCAGGGTAGGACTCATGGATAGGGAATCCACAGCCCCACCCCCTACAGTGATTTACCTCTCCACCAGCTGCTCCAAGTGCCTGAAACAATGTGCCCCTGCTGCTGGGAAGGGGTACATGAGCACTCTTGCGGCTTCCCTTTGCTTCCCCATCATAAAGTCATTTTTCTGCAGTGAAGCAAAGACATCTGCAGGGCACATGAATTCTGCGTGCACACAGTGGTGCAGGATTCCCCCAGAAGTAATGCTATCTATCTGTCTAAACTGGTTTGGCCTTCCGTTTGCACATTACAGAAGTGATCAAAAAATTTGTCGTCTATCATATTTAGAAATTCTGAGGATGCTTTAGTGTGGGCAAAATTACACCTCAAGCATATGTCACTCAGATTGAAGTCCCTCATGCTAAATGCAGCTTTTTCTCGCTACACACTATGGATAGGTTCTTAAGGAACCAGTCCTCATGTTTCCTAGTGTGGTTTGGTGGTCTGTAGCAGATACCAACTAGTACTTTATCTTGTATTTTATCTATTAGGACATTGATTCACATGCATTCAAAATCATTTTCTTCTCAATTTTCCATTACTCAAACAGCTAATGTCATTTTTTTACATAGAATGCCACTTCCCTTCCCTTTTTGTCCATTCACCATTTCTTAAATTGATTTTAACATTTCAATCATTGAATCCTCCCAATATGTTCACTAATACCAACTAGGTTGAATTTATGCTCATAAATGTGCAATTTCACTTCTTTTTATTTATTATCCAGGATCCTAGAATTTGTATACAAGCACTCTAAGAATTTCTTCTTTTTATGTGATGCAGTATGTTGAGTCCTTTTGTAATCAACATCTTGATTTTGAGTTAAATGAATGCTCATTTGTTCATTCTTTTCACCCTCCCCATTTCTTATTAGTTGAATGCTCTCGTGACTAGTCTAGAGAGCCTGTCCCCTAGCAGACTGGTTCTCCTGCTAGTGAGATCTAGACCATTTAGGTGGTTCAGTGTTCACAAAACCAATGCCACCTCATCATCTTGCCTCTGGTAGTTACAGCCTACCAAGCCTTCTCTCTGATTCCTTGGTGGACAGTTCCTTTCTTGTCTGAACCTGAAATAGTGATGCTTCCCAAATGTGGTCATCAAAGAACTCTTCAGCTTCAGATCTAAGAATCTTTTCTGCCACTACAGCCACTGACTTGTACTTCATATACAGAAAGTCCCTTCTGGCTTCAGATAGGAAAGAAAACACAGCACATCCATTGTAGGTCACAACTACTGATCCATCACTGGCTATCATGATATTCAAAACTGAACAGTATCTAGAAACAAAGCTGCTCAGACTTCCTCTCTAAATTACCTCCAAAACTCTCCTGTTTGCTGCCTTGTTCACTGCTTGCAAATCATTGTTTCCAACTGAGTTAACATAGCTGTCAGTTAGTATGTCAAGAGGTCACCTTCTCTCCATGAATACAGACTTTTGTAGGAGATGCAGAAGCAAATATTATGAGGGTTAAAATATATGTTGGATGCTTTTCAGATTATGTAAGTTATGATGTTGTGCAGTGAGGGCATGACTGGATAAATGACATAAGCACCAGAGTTATGCATCTGCTTGAACCAGAGCCAACATTGCTAGACAACACTTGTGGCAGATTATTCCATTACTATTTATGTCTCAATTTATATATATTATCTACTTTATGTTGGGCAAACAAAAATACTATTTAAAAATATTATCTAATAATCTGATTTTTCAGAGTTCTTCAGTATCCCAGTTGTCTTTGAAGTAAATTGGAATTGTGGGTTTTCATTGTTGAAAATCAGACCATAAATTAACATCGTGTCAAACAGTGACATCAACAAAGTGTGTGTCTGTGTCTGTGTGTGCGTGTGCGTGTGTGTGTGTGTAAAACAAAACAAAATCACACGCCATCTGCTCCATCATTCTGTTCAGAGAAAGCTTGAGGAAATTTATGTAGTTGCAGTATGCCCAGAATGTCAGCCAAACTGGGCTCAGACATTTAATGGAGAGATTGGCAAATCCAAAGCTAACACTGAGGAACAACCTGTTCCCAATTTAGATAGCCCATGGGAATGTTGGCTCAAACATCATACTTGACCTCAATGATTTAGGTCCTGGTTTTCTTAGACCTTCTCGGTGGGACCACAGCCACTGTCTTGCAGTTAATTATTGTATCTGTTTGATTAGCTGACCTCATGTGTTTTATCATTAAGGCTGTCTTCCTAGTCAATGCATTTCCTAAAGCCTTTTTATCATGCTGCAACTCCAGCTGACATCCCTGGAAGTTCAGGTTTCCAATGAGAGCTAAGTGAAAATATGCTAAGTTGGGGACTTTTTAATAAAATACCTTCAGATGCGTCTCTCTTATTTCAAGATATTATTTCTGACTCCCAATTATAACAAATTTTTGGTGAGAACAATTAGTCACTCCATAGTTTGTTTGTTTTTTAATGCTATTTGAGTTCAGAAAACCGAAAGTCAATTGACTATAAAGATACGCAACCTTTCAGGAAAAGAGACTTCCATGTTCTTGAAGAATGGTTGGTTGAATCACAAGAGAATATAGTTAATCAAAAGGAGAGATTAAGATCTTCAGTTTATACCTACAATTAATCCACATAGATTTTGACAGAAAAAGGATAACAAAGTCAATTGATGCTGAAGCACAGAATTTTGACTATCAGGTTTCCTCCCCTACTTGCCACAATCTGCCTTTTTCATGACTTTCTCCTTCCTGCTGAAAATAAAAGTATGTAATAAGACCAAGCAGACAATATAAGGCTGATCCTACACTAATCACAGAGTGTGAATTCCAGAAAGTCTCATCAAATTGTGCCACCTGTCAGTAAATTAAGGGTCATTTGTGTCATTTTGAAATACCATTCACAGATTGTCTGGCTTACAAGGGGTTGAAGAAACCTAAGAAAGAAATTTTACTACTGAATTTGCAACATCTTTGTTAGTTTTCTGGAATTCAAGAGACTAAGCAGATAAAATGTTTCGTCTCAGTATGGGGTTCTCCCAAAGGATTGGGTAACAGATAATCCCTAAATACTAAAGCTATTTATTTCAGCAACAACAGCAATCAAAGTAAAGCTGTGAGCCTGTAAAAAGCTGCCTGAAGGGCAAGCTTTCTATAGTTTCTACAGAAGAAATTTTCAAAGGTGCTATAAGGAGATCAATTCACTCTTTTTTTCAACACTGTATGCTGAATGTTGGTCCTCCTCTGGTGCTATCATTCACTGTGTCCCAAGTACAGTTGTCTGAGATGTCAACTTTCTCTTTTATTAGCTGTGTTTTAAAAGAATCAGGCTGGTAGATCTGAGGAATATAAGATGTACTTTCTTACCTGGAGAAAGGGTTGGGCTAACTGGGTCATAGGTAAGGTTGCTAACACTCTTGTATTACAAAATTGCCCGCCCCTTACTAAATCAGTATGGGATGCCTTTTATCCTCCATTTCAACAGCAGGGGGCCAGTACTGATGCGGGCATCTTTCCACTCCTCTCCCAACCATGGCCCTTCAGTGCTGTGCAGAGAAAGCAGATGGGGCTGTGCTAAGGGCCAGGGTCAGGAGGGGAGTGAAAAGATGCACCCCTCAGTACTGGCCCTCTGCTGGACAGAGCCTCCTGCTAATTCTAACCCTTGATTGAGGTCCTGTCTCCTTTCCTTGTGCAGTCTCTGTCTGGCAAGACAAGTGGACAGGACTGTGTGCCTTGGGGCTGCACTGAGAGGCCGGGGTCAGGAAAGGGCTCTGTCTGGCAGGGGATCAGGTGTAGCCTCTCGGCTCACAGAGTCTCTGCCAATGTCTCCAGCAGAGTAGCATAACTGCTGGTTGGTAACTGCTGCAGCAATAGGGGAGCAAGGTGAGCAGGGAGCCTGGTCCTTGCAGCCGAGACCACCATCAGTGCTGCAAAAAACACAAGAAATACCCCTGGCAAATGTAGGTGTATACCGCTTTTTATTAATAATGATAATAATTAATGTGAGAATGGATGGGGGCAGGTGTTGGCAACCCTAATCACAGGCCAAGATGATATGCTACAAACGATACATGATGACTCTGTGAGTGCTCTGGGGCTGGTGCACCCATGGGGGAAAAAAAACAGTGAGTGCTTAGCACCCATCAGTCACAGCTGTTTCCCTTCCCCAGAAAGAGCTGATCAGTGGATCTACAGACCAGCTGTTTTGCTGGTGGGGGAGTGCCTGGGGAGGAGGGCAGAGAGCAGCAGGCAGGTGGGGCTGGGAAGAGCCAGAGCAAGAGCAGAGCCTTGGGGGAGGGGGCGGAGTAGGAGCTGGGTCTCAGGGCAGAGTGGGGTCTAGCTGTCCTGTACTGATGATCATCTTCACTGTCTGCTTTCCCCTCATTTAATTTATATTTTTCCCTCTTTTTATTCGGTCATCATGAATCTATCCTTGGTTCCCTCCTGCTTCTGTCAGATGTATAGAGCTGGGTAAATGTTACATTTTTTTTCTGTGAATTTTTATTGGGATTTTTAAACTATTTCATTTCATGTATGTTCCTTTCAACAAATATTCATGTGACTGAATTTTACTAATGCAAGTGTTTACAGAAAGTGAATTTTAAGCTTAAAAACTTGAAAATTGACTTTAAATGCGTTTAAAAGAGAATTTCTACAAAAAAAACCTGATGAGTTATACTAATCCAGTTAAAGGACAGAAAAAATCCCTTATAACGTATATAGACAATAATAAGAAAACAATACAGCTCATTTTTTTTTATTATTATTATTATTTTTTTGTTTAGTTTTCTATTACTGCTCATTTTTGAACAGTAATAGAAAACTATAAAGTGATTTGTAATTTGTGGAAAAATTAGACAAGTAATTTTGAATACTGAATACATTTGAGAAATGTGATCTGTTACTGGACATTGTGTGATCAGAAAATAATGTGGGGGGGAAATGACTCCTTTTCTCCACTAACCTATCATTTCACCCCTTCATAAGAACATAAAAATGGCCATACTGGGTCAGACCAAAGGTCCATCTAGGCCAGAGGTCCCGCAGGCCAAATCCGGCCTGCAGGACCCTGCTGCCTGACCTCTCACCTCCCAGCCAGGGAGGCTAGCCCCCAGCCCCTCCCCTGCTTTTCTCCCTCCCCCATAGCCTCAGCACGCCGTGCCACGGGTGCAATGCTCTGGGCTCTCTGCAGAGCCCGGCCTGACCGAGTGCTCTGTGCTGCGCTGTCGCATGGCTGGCTCCAGCTGGACAGCGCAGCTGTAGCGCCTCCAGCCACTGGTGCTCCAGGCAGTGCGGTAAGGGGGGAGGGCAGTCAGGGGTGAGGGTTTTGGAGGCAGTCAGGTGACAGGGAGCAAGGCGGTAGATGGGGTGGGGGCCATCAGGGAACGGGGGGGGGTCAATGGGGCAGGAGTCCCAGGGGGACCATCAGGGGGAGACAAGTGGAGTGGGGATAGGGGGCAGGGGCCAGGCCATGCCTGGCTGTTTGGAGAGGCAAAGCCTCCCCTAATCAGCCCTCCATATAATTTCCAAAACCTGAAGTGGCCCTCAGGCCAAAAGTTTCCCGCCCCAGATATAGAGCTTATTGACCATCTCCATTCCCATTTACAATCATGCAGACCTCCTTCTTTTCCATTTGCAGTTACATGAATTGCATACAGAACATGATATTAGAAATATTTTTTCTCTTTTAATGCCAGACAGCTGGGGAAAAAAGTGTGTGATCACTGTGTGTGATCAGTTACTTCTCCTTGGGAAACTGGCAAATGCTCTTCAGGCCTCCAGTGGATGCATCTATGTACTTGTACAGGGGCCATGTCGGGGTGTGGAGGGCTGGGTAGGGGGCTGGAGCATAAGTTCTGTCAGTTTATAGTGCATATTATTTCTAGGGAACCATTCCTAGCAGGCAAAGTTTGAAGTAGCTCCAAAGCTAATCTGAAATGCATCCCAGGCCAGAATGAGAATCAGGGAGGCATAAGCAGCTCCCTGACAGCATGTGTACACCCTTTTCTTTACCCATCTGAAAGTAGCAGAGTCTGAGAATTGTAAGGCTCACCTGAAATATAAAATGATGCATAGCTTCCCTGTCCCAGGAGAAGCCCAGGAACTGTGACCCATATGGTCACAGTTACATTCCTGGTTTCCCCCCTTGCTCTCAGGGGCAGGTATGTATAAGAAATCTGCTGTACCAGTAGAAGGTTTCTTACCCCTCAACACATGTTCCAGTGTGTTGGATCAGCAGACCCCAGGCTCCACCCATTCCCCTCACACAAAACACGTTTCTACCCCTTCAGACACAAAACACACAGAGCACTGAGGTTGTGCAGAGGAATAAGGGCTGCTGTGTGAGGCAAATCACAATCTTGCAAAAATTGTAAGGATAAATATTAATAAGGATATCACTTTGATGAAAGTTTTTCTACTAATTGTAAAGTGAAACTTGTCTTAAGCAATCACTAAAAGAGACTGGTTAACCAGAAGTGATCTCCTAATAAAGTTGGAGCATAATTGTACCTGGTATTGGGAATTCTTTGGGGCCATTTCATTAGTCAAATGGTTGCCCTAAAAGGGTTTTATACAGACTTCGCTGTATTTTACTTCATACAGCTATTTCCTAAAACAAACACATACCAGGAATCAGATCAGATGTTTGACCTTATTGTACCTTGTTTAAACATAATCATTTAAACAATTCACCCATTTTTCTTGGATACATTTTGCGAACGTTTTATTCATGGACAATAGTCTTAAAGACTTGCAAACATTATGTGAGTGAAATAGACTGAAATAAATGCCAGGAACAATTTGCAATTAAATATAAAATGAATGAGTTGTTGTAAAGGGATTTAAAAGTTATAGCAGCTGAACATTTCTTAAATCCTTTTTCTAGATTTTGTGGCTATCACAGGATATCAAGGAGGCTTTTATAGACAACACATTACATACTATTCTTTTTTCTGACTGTATACTGTTTTTCCAACATGCTTATTGTTTTGCATCATAGATGCTCATCCATTGAAAACACCATGATATGGTAAGGTATCCATCTAACATGAAAAGATCTGATAGCTTGGTCAACCTTGCTGATTTTTGGAGTATGAATATTTTCAGAATCCACTGGATAAAGCTGTTATCTGAAAATGTTTTCAAGCTTTTGTCATTCTTGGATACAACTATGATTCATTTCTATCTTATTCAGAGAATAAATTTTTTTTTTCACATCTCAGTTTGTTTGAATGCATCCTGTGTTCTGGTCATGGAAGCTGTTCTGATGAGAAATGGAAAGAATCTTGCAGAAATTAAGGTTCTCTGGCCATTATGAGTATTATAATGACTGAGAATTTTCATAGAAGTATGTACTCTTTTATAGAAGATCATAATATTAAATAATACTTTTCTTGACACATAACTTTCCATCAGAATAATTCATGAGAGTTTTTTCATCCATATAATAAATTGAACATCCATCAAACAGAACAGTAGACTAACTTAATCCCAGTATTTTTATATGAAGTGGTCAGACTGGGTTATCAAAGAGCTATAACTTATTAATCATCTTTGACTTTGACCAAGTGAAAACAGGATGGAAAAGATCTCTCCCAAGATGGAAAACATGATGGCTGGATGACATCAACATACAGCTGTCATGCTCAGTCCTTCTACTCTGTAATGTGACACATTTGGCTCAGGACAGAACATTATGGGGGTACATAAGGCATTCGGTTGTCTCTATGCTGTCAAAATGACCACATGAGAACTAACATAACTTATTAAACATTTTATAACCAGGCAACCATTAATTCATTCCAAATTACAATAGGATCAATAAAAATAACTATACAAAATCTAGCTACATAAATATTAAAACCAGTGTGCTTAAAATGATTTATAAAATAATAAAGAGATTTTCCCTTACAACTTGCCCTAACAAGAAACAAAACTTGATTTGATTCAGGAATTGAATAATGAAATAGTAATTTAATTGTTTGTATTCCTAGATGTAAGATGAGTAGGCTATTTTGTTTTGTAGTGTCCCTTTGAAAACCTCTTCTGACCAGAAAATTGAATGTTTAAATCAGAGCCAGATATTCTGAGATTATGTGCCTAGTAAGCACGAACACCAGTTATGAGGGAGAAGACTAAAAGTGTGCTCACTGTAACCTAAAAAGCCATGGGACTTTGTCAGATTGACAGGCAGAAAAGCGTTGGTGGCTTCTTTAAGATTCTGTCCCACCGCATTTGGGTTTACTGAGAAAAGCAGAAAGTGGGGACTGGTTACCTGAACTTGAAGAGGCTGGCTCAGGTGGGGTATGGACCACCATATGCACCGTGGGATAGGGAGGATATTTAAGTCTTACTACTTCCAGCCATAGCGTGCTCTCACCATGGAAAAGCAACACTTACCCCTGGGATCTGAGTAGGACCAGGTTTCATTATCTGATGTGGGCACTGTGCTAGTTGCCTGTTTTCTTTTGGGATTGGGAAGGATTTTTTTTTCTCACTGCCAGGATGGGGTAGGTTTTTTGTCATTCCCTCAGCAGATCATCGAGCTAAGTAAGGAGTTTAAGTCAATTTGTCACAACTTAGCATGTGGCAGATATGCAGTACAGGTTCTGTAGAAGGGTTGGTTCCCTGATGAACCAAAGTTGGAATTGGACTTAGGGAAAGTCATCCCCTAAAGAAACTAGGAAATGGGGGTTGGTGCTCCTAACATCTGGTACAATAACGAGACAATCTTCCTTTTAACCAGTGTTCCCTTAGCCCTCTGACCGGAGGCTCCTTCTAGAGACTTCACCTAATGTAGTTCTGAAATTGTCATTCATACCCTAGGAAAATAATTTTATTTTGTAACTGAGCTAGAACATTACATTTCTTTTCTTTAGGAGGCGATGTGTGATGCATGAGAATAAGAAAGTAAAATTGATTTTATATACTTCAGAGAATATTGTGTGAAAAGTTTTGGCATCTTATGTCTCTCACTTAAAATAGTGGTGATGTGGAAAATGTGAAGTGGACCTGAAGCTAACAGATCTTGGTTTGGTAATTCTTTATTTTTTTCAGTGGCAGTGTGTGAATGGCAGGCTAGAGTTTAGCATAATATAAGAGAAACTGTTGTTATTTGTAAAATATCAGACCTTGAGACAGTCTTCAATTTGCTTGGTGTTGCCTGACTCTGAGAAATTGACAATATTAACAATGAGGAGTCCTTGAGGCTCTTTAGAGACTAACAAATTTATTTAGGCATAAGCTTTCATGGGCTAGAACCCACTTCATCAGATGCATGGAGTGGAAAATACAGGAGCAGGTATAAATACATGGAAAAAATGGGAATTGCCTTACCAAGTGTGAGGTCAGTCTAACGAGACAATTCAATTAACAGTAGGATACCAAGGGAGGAAAAATAACTTTTGTAATGCTAATGAGAGTGTCCATTTCAAATAGTTGACAAGAAGGTATTAGTAACAGTAGGGGAAAATTAGTATGGGAAAAATTAGGTTTTGGTTTTGTAATGACCCAACCACTCCCAGTCTTTATTCAGGCCTAATTTGATGGTGTCCAGTTTGCAAATTAATTCCAGTTCTGCAGTTTTACATTGGAGTCTGCTTTTGAAGATGTTTTTGTTGAAGAATTGCCACTTTTAGTTGAGTGACCAGGGAGACTGAAGTATTCTCCTACTGGTTTTTGAATGTTAAAATTCCTGATGTCAGATTTGTGTCCATTTATTCTTTTGCATATAGACTGTCCGGTTTGTCCAGTGTAAATGGCAGAGGGGCATTGCTGGCACATGATGGCATATATCACAAATTGAATTCTCATTAGACTGACCTCATACTTGATAAGGCAACTCCCATCTTTTCATGTATTTATACTTGCTCCTGTATTTTCCACTCCATGCATCTGATGAAGTGGGTTCTAGCCCATGAAACCTTATGCCCAAATAAATTTGTTAATCGTTAAGGAGCCACAAGGACTCCTTGTTTTGCTGATACAGATTAACACGGCTATCACTCTGAAATTTGACAATATTGACTCAATTTGGGAAAAGCAAATTCTTTCTCTTTTGAAGTTCAGAAAGTCATATTTTTATGCTATTTTGTTAGTTTTGGTTGCTGCCATTAATCTTCACAGTAATTTAGTAAATGTTATGTTAATCAATACACACAGCTGCTGTATAAAAGTTTTGATTCTGTCCTTGCCAAGAATTTTTTTGAAACTAATGATTATAGCGCAATTTTTGAAAAACACAGAAAGACAAACATGAATAATATTTGTAATTTGTAGCATTTGAAACCATTTTGGCAAACAGAGCATTGCACCATTACATAAGCAAAAGACACACACACACACCATGCTAAAATAACAAGAATAGAAGTTTTTGTTTTTTATTAATCTGAAATCCTAAAACCAATAATAAAAAGTCTAATTTATTTTTTCTTCAATATAAAATTATGTAAATCATTTGCTGTTAAATTGACATTTGGCCCTGATAAATAATATTTGGCAATAAATCTAAAAGATTAGTGAACAGAAATGTTTATTTTATATAGCTAACAAAAGGATTTAGTAAAGCAATTACATATTCTACTATTGGGGTTATCATCATTAAGTCTTAAGACTATGGACTAAAATGTAATTCTTTGCAAGATCCTGGAAATCACCTAGATAGTTCCTTTTGAGGTGAATGAGACTATTCATATGCTTAAAGTTAAGCACGTGTTTAAGTGCTTTGTTGAATTGGTGCCATAATGCAATCTGATGGGTTGGAAATTCATACAGGTATGTGTTCATCACTTTACATAAAATAAACATGCATGAAATATAAGCATACTATGAAAATGGATTGATCTAGGGCCAATGTCAAGATGGGTTACAGAAACAGTTATTCACTTCTGAAGATATGAGATTGTCTGGTGTAGCAATGACTGAATCATATTATTGCTATCTAAAATTAAGTTTTGGAAGTGTCAGAAGAGATGTAGGATTGGAAAAGTAATGGTGTTCCAAATCAGTTTTGTGATACTGTAATTTTGCAGAGTTGCTATATATGAAGCAGTTCACATTCCCTCTCTAAATGTTAGATTTTTAGAGTTGGCTAAAATTTTCAAAAGCACCTGTCCCAGTAAAAGTCAAAGCTCCATTGTTTCCAATGCATCGCTAACAGAAGCTCTAAAGTTTTACTAATACCTAGCAAAAGCAAACAAGCCTGATTCTCATTTACTGTATTCTCTCCTTATGCCATTTTTGCAATGTAAAGGGGCCTTAAATCAGTGCAACCACAATTATGTCCATTTTAAGGCCTTTTCATTGTCAGAACGATGCAAAAGGTACATTTTGGGCCCAATTTTCACAGGAAAGCCAAGTCACAAACCTGCAGGTATACAGCTTTAAATATCAAAACTCTCTCCTGACCTCAGCCTTGTAGGAGGTACACAATATCTGGTCTTTTGTATTTGCTGAGTTCAAATACAAAGGGCATGTACCGCCTATATGATCTGCATGGAGAATTAAAGTTGACATCACTTACTAATCTCTCTTAGCTTGAAATAGTATATGGACCCACAATGAGCATGAGAGAAAACTTGTTTCAAAATATGTCCTTCCTTCATTGTTCATAGCAAAAAATTTGAGAACCTAGAATCATCTGTGCATATAACCTCCAATAATATCAATGGGAGTTCCATTGAGAGTAGTATGTTTGGCCTTGAAGATGGTCCACCATTTTCTTTTAAATACACTTTCTTAAAATTGTACAATTTTTTCCTTTTGAAAATCAAAGGAAATACATGGTTTTTTTGTTTGTTTTTAACTACAATATAAAATACAAAGGTGTCTACTGATTTAAATAACTTTTTGGTGATTGAAACACTAGAATGCTGGATGGGTTGGCTATTTAAGCAATCCAAAAATGATTGATTAGTTGGACTGTCAAATATGGTCAAATTAGTACTTCAAAATATGCATTAGAACAGTAGCAACTGTTTGGGGAGGAGAGAGTAAGACTTTATGGTCTCCAACAGCTTAGCCGTCAATACTTATGCCTAATACCAAAGAAATAATTAAAAAAAATACAAAACACAATGAACTGAAGTTCTGAAAAGTGAAAGAATGGCACCATAATGCAATCAAAAAGGTAGGCTGCCACCTACATCAGGGCATTCTTGGTGTCGCATTTGACCATATTTAACCATGGTCAAATAATAGGTGGTCAGTTGACTGGTCAATTAACCAGGTTGCCAAGCCTATTATGGGCATACATTCCTGGAACCACAGCTTATGAATCATTTGAACCTTTTTGCTTCATGTTTAACCAGAATGTTTCTGTATAAATCTGAATGTAAAGCACAAACACACAGTGCATATCAGCAATGGGTGAACCTCAAATGCTATGGAGCTTTTGTTCAGTTAAAATGTTTCCAAGAGTGTGGATGTCTATTGTGACAAAGTTCCTCCTCTACCTTGGTGGGTCCTGCGCTTCTTGGCAGATTTGCTCACCTCAGTGATCTTCCCCACAGTCTAGGTCAACTCCTCCTGTGTCTGA